>NC_048290.1:211446-238946 GCF_009762535.1 Notolabrus celidotus
GGCACCAGGTTTCCTTTCAAGAAAATAGAATATTGTGAAGAATGTAATATTTAGCATCAGTTATTTTAAAGTACAAGATTTATCCCGTCAGCTCAAATGTTTCACATGTTTTTATTGTGTTAAGTCTGATAATTATGGTCTAAAGTTAAAATAAGTATCTCAAAATATTAGAATATTTCAGCTTGAGTAATCACTGTTCAAACATTGGGAATAGTAAGCATGGTAATGTAAGTAAGGGGGGTGTTTCATGGGTGCACACATGAGGATGCAGCCACAGGACTCCAGCAGCTGTACATTGTTAGGCTGAGTTGAGTGATCAGGAGAAAGAGAGGGGAGGGGGGTAGAGGGGATATTTAGTTAATTTTTACTTGTGTGGTAGTTCTTTAGTTTATTAGGTATTTTCTTTAATCTGTATCAGTTGTTCAATCATTTGCATGGAGGTTGCTAATTGTAAGTATTGTTTAGTTGTAAATATATGTTTTAGAGTCAGGGGCAGGTGTGACTGAGATTACACCGGTGTGGGAGGAGACTGAGGGGGTAGAAAAGGCCAAGTGAGTTTCAGCAGTGAGTGTGTGAAGGTGGGGGTCAGGGTGTGTCTCCTCTGTTTGGCTGCTGCTGCAATCACAGAACCAGCTTCACCTGTGGGTCTCCTTTTGTCTGGAGGGATCTGCTGCATGTAGTGTGAGACTCTTCTGTATCTTGTGTGGACTTAAGTAAAAGAAAAACCAGAGCTCTGGAACCTGTTGTCTGATGCTCCTTATTTGTACATCTGGCTCTACGTACACTCTTCTGCCATCGGTTCTCATCCAGTTGGTAAGAGTTTATCCACCCAAAACCCAACAGTGTGCTTTACTCCTGTGTCTAATTATTTGTCTTTAAATGTGTACGTGTCAGAGTGACGTCATGTGAATCAAAAAGAAATACCTGACGTTGTAACGCAAAGTCAGAGGGTTGCAGCTGGGGTGGCTGCTTAGATTTTAAAGGGGGGTCCATGCCCCTCTGGACACGCCCCTGATGTTAAAGTCTTACCTCTAAACTCCAAAAAATATCCAGACCCCAAAGCTTGAGGTAAAACGTTCAAACAGTCGTTCTGTCCGAACACGAGGGTTTTAAAGCTCCTGTGAGGAACTTTGTGGTTGGTGTTGACTTTGGCGCCCCCTGTGGACGAAGCAGGCTCTGCTGATTTTGTTTAATTTGTGTTTTTGTAACAAAAATCTCATCCTGCTCTCCTTTCACGGTTAAACGTTTCACACATTGAGAATCTTTGACATGGGATGAGTTAAAAAGGTTGATTCAGCAGTATGATGCTAATAACGTCTGACTCCTCCCCCCCCATCAGCAGCTTCAGACATTAGAGGTAAATATAAAGAAGAAGGCTTTCTTCTTGGTAACGTCCTTGTTTGCTTTTTAGGTCATAAAGAGACGTTAACATTTATTTCAGTCTGATTTATAATCTGCTAAAACTCCTCACAGGAGCTGTAAAGAGCTTCCAAAAGGTCACCTTTAAATCAGGAGGAAATAATAATGTGATCGAAAACAAAGAGCAGGACTCGACTACTGATCATTTGATTGATTTGAGTAATGCTGAGCCCAAAGCAGACACATGAATTAAAGTCTGTAAAGAAATCAAACATCCTGATGTTTCCAGACTCTAGAAACTGTCTGCATTAAAGTCAAACCTTTCCTCCTGTCGTCATCAGAGGATAAAGACAGACATAAAAGATGATGAAATGGGAACAGAGGAGCTTTTCAGTGACTCAAACAGTGAAACAGCTTTTTAATCCAGCAACAAGATAACAAGATAAAGATCTGTCACTGCAGACCGCAGACTGAAACCTTCAGGAGACTCCGGAGGATCTGTGGTCCTCTGTCTGCTCTCATTTCTGTCCTCTCACCTCTGCAGACAGTAAACACCCACATCAGAGACAGCTCCCAGTCCTTATCGTGTCCCTCTGACGCCCGGCTAATTGGACTCCACCTGCTCTCCGTCGTCTGCTCTGATCCAAACTGTCGAACTCTCAGAGGTCTCAGGCGAATATCATAACCCGTCATAAGAACTACAGACGACCAGAGACGGATTCACGCAGCTCCAAACTATTCATACTTTATTTAAGAGCTGCGTTCTCTTTACAAACACGCTGCTGAGGCTGCTTCATGAAGGAACAGTTACGGTGACGCAGACTGAAAGAGAGAACGAATAGGAGAATTGAAAAACAAAATAATGGGAGTGTAGTGAAATAACTGAAGAAGTCGGTGTCTTTCATGCAAGAGCATTCAAGGTGCTATTTGACCAGAAGTTGTAGTTCCTTGAACTGCTCTTCCTGGAACTAAAAGGCCATGTATGAAGAAAAAAATAAATAATGAAATGACACCTCCAGACCAGCAGAGGGCAGTAAGAAGGAGACGAGTTAAGCCTGGCTGTTAGCCTGTTAGCATGAAGGAGATTCGTCTTGTGCTGTTTTTGATCGAGTGTTGAATCAACACTTGGAAAGAGACGAGCTCTCGAGACAAAGAGGATTCAAAACGTCTGAAACGCTCGACTTAAAGCAAGAAGACAGAGATGGACCGGTGTTCCAGTGTAAAGAGCGACCCTGTTAACTGGAGACTCTCAGCCGGATGCATCCCTCATAAACGTCTTTAGACCATCATTAAATATCTGATGAGGATATTTTGAAATCTTAATAAAAACTAAACTAGTTTGCATTCCCAGGAACTCCCTCTGTGTTTCAACAGCTGTGTAAACTCCACAAACACTGACACGTTCAGCTGAAGGTCTCCAGTTTACAGGGTCACTTTTAAAACCGGAACACCGGGAGGAGAGACGCATTCACACTATCCGGCTCAGAGGAGACCGATGTTCAGGAGGTATTAAACCAAGAGAATCACAGGTGTGTGTGTGATGTGAGTGTGGATTTTTTTTGGGGGGGGGGGTTAAAAACACTGAGGGTACTCAACCAATCAGAGACCTTCAGCAAAGCAGGCCCCGCCCCCTAAAGTTCCTGGACCTTTGGGATGTTTTGACGTTTATCTCTGAGTTACTTTGATTCTGAAAACTAAAGACGTGAAGATTCTCAGACGTCTTCTGCAGCGAGGTGTTTATGAGCTCTAAGTGGACGTTTGGAGATTTACTCTGAAAGGACATCAGAGATAATGATTTCCCCAGAAAGAAGACGTCAAACTGAGTCTTTTTCAATCTTAAATATAAGTGTGTGCGTGCATGTGTGTGTGTGTGTGTGTGTAATTACACTCATGCACTCGTTTACTTTCATCCATCTCTCCCTGGCCCTTCTTTGACTTTCTATTTTTGCAAATTGAAATCTTCCACTTTCTTTGATTTCCTCGATCTAAGGAGAGAAACATCAAAATGAAAAGCTGTCCTTATTCTCAAACAAGTAAACATGCAGCCGTGTTTGTACTCTGCAAACATATTATCCAGGCTTCTTTTGTCTGTTTGGTCTCATTCCAGGATTAATTTTTGGAGCTTGTTCACTTAAAGTGTCGTATTTATCTCTTCATTTATCTCCATGATCAATAACTCTTCCCTTGTTCTAGTTTCTCCTCATCTCACCAACAGAGCTTCACATTTCACCAGATTGATTATGGGAAAACACGTTTATTCTCCCTCTTTTATCCAGAACAAAACAACATCTGTGTCAGAGTTCATCCCATCCTCTGTCAGCTGGGTTAATGTCTCCTCCTCTTCTTCCTCTCCTGCTGCTTCCAGCTGAAGCTGAGCAGAATCCAGTCTGATGACCTGTTAGCTCAACAGGCCTGTCCATCTGTCTCTACTGAGTCTCAGTTTCACTGTATCTGTCTCTACTGAGTCTCAGCTTTTCTGTATTTCTACTGAGTCTCAGCTTTACTGTATCTGACTCTACTGAGTCTCAGTTTAACTGTATCTGTCTCTACTGAGTCTCAGCTTTACTGTATCTGTCTCTACTGAGTCTCAGTTTTAATTTATCTGTCTCTACTGAGTCTCAGCTTTACTGTATCTGTCTCTACTGAGTCTCAGTTTTACTGTATCTGACTCTATTGAGTCTCAGTTTCACTGTATCTGTCTCTACTGAGTCTCAGTTTTACTGTATCTGTCTCTACTGAGTCTCAGCTTTACTGTATCTGTCTCTACTGAGTCTCAGTTTAACTGTATTTCTACTAAGTCTCAGCTTTACTGTATCTGACTCTATGGAGTCTCAGACTCTGTAGAGACAGATACGGTGAAACTAAGTTTTACTGTATCTGTCTCTGCTGAGTCTCAGTTTCACTGTATCTGACTCTACTGAGTCTCAGTTTCACTGTATCTGACTCTACTGAGTCTCAGTTTCACTGTATCTGACTCTACTGAGTCTCAGTTTCACTGTATCTGACTCTACTGAGTCTCAGTTTCACTGTATCTGACTCTACTGAGTCTCAGTTTCACTGTATCTGTCTCTACTGAGTCTCAGTTTTACGGTATCTGTCTCTACTGAGTCTCAGTTTTACGGTATCTGTCTCTGCTGAGTCTCAGTTTCACTGTATCTGTCTCTACTGAGTCTCAGTTTTACTGTATCTGTCTCTACTGAGTCTCAGTTTAACTGTATTTCTACTAAGTCTCAGCTTTACTGTATCTGTCTCTGCTGAGTCTCAGTTTCACTGTATCTGTCTCTACTGAGTCTCAGTTTTACTGTGTCTGACTCTACTGAGTCTCAGTTTTACTGTATCTGTCTCTGCTGAGTCTCAGTTTCACTGTATCTGTCTCTACTGAGTCTCAGTTTTACTGTGTCTGACTCTACTGAGTCTCAGTTTTACTGTATCTGTCTCTGCTGAGTCTCAGTTTTACTGTATCTGACTCTACTGAGTCTCAGTTTTACTCTGTCTGACTCTACTGAGTCTCAGTTTTACTGTATCTGTATCTACTGAGTCTCAGTCTTACCGTATCTCTCCACTGAGTCTCAGTTTCACTGTAATAGCATGTCACACTAAGATAGGCTGAAGTCTTCTTTCAGCACTCTGAGCCCAAATTGAGCTGATATTTCTGTGATTTAATGAACAGGCTGAAAGATGCAGAATAATTAAATCATGATGCTGAGAAATAAAAGTCTGAACTCAGGATTTCTCACCTCCTGAAAATTCTCATTCTTCTTTGGACAACTTTGACGACGTCCTCTTTAGATGCAACATCGGGACAACACGTGAATCTCTACATTCATGTTTCATCTTGGTATGAAGCTTCAGCAAAAGTTAATATTGTTTTACTTTTAATCTTAAAAAACCCTGACTGGACTTGTCTTCAGACGGCCTCCCACAGTTATTGTTTGAAAGTGTGAAATAAACAATAATGTATGCTGAGGCTCGAGGAACAAATGAAAGTGAGACATAGATGGATCACTTAAAGTGATGCTTCAACCCAGAGGAATGTGTTCATTCATTATTGAAGCTTCATGAAGAGTCCGGTTTATTGTTGGTATAAATCACATCAGGCTGAGAGCAGCATCTTCACAGTAAAGTCACCTTTATCTTCTTATCCATGTCAGCCGCTGTGTTTGATAAACTGATCTGAGGAGACGATCTGGTTTGATGAATACTCCCGTCAGACCGCTCAGAGCCGCTCAGGCCGCTGTGTCGACTTCTTGTTGATCCGTGTGGGTCCTCGTTAAACGTCTGTTATCTGAAATATGGATTCAGTGTTGAGTGGCGAACACGGTGATGAACTCGTGACCTGCAGAGACTCTGGGGTCCAACACAGACCAGAAGCCTCTGTCTGAAACCTGAGGAGCGTCAAAGTCCAGACTGACATGTTTCTACAACCTCAGCTAGTTAGCAGCTACTCTTCGCCTCAGGATGTTTGTGAAAACAGCCCCTGACCGCTGACTGACAGGCTCCATCCTCAGAATACAAACCACCGGCGGTATCAGCCAGTCTTTTTGAACGCCGTCCTCCGACTGAGCCGCTCCACCGTCCTGATGAGAGCGAGGACTCGACAAAACTGTTTGAAATGTTTCTCTGAGTCCGTGTTTACTGAGAGCAGGGGAGAAAGTTGGCTTTGCCCCGAGTTTCACCTCACAGGCTATTAAATACGAAATCACAGGAGGGCCGGGGAAAAGAATACATCTGCAAAAATGAAATTGGAAAATAGATTTTGAGAAATAAAAAGGCATGCATTAATATCAGAGAGTGGGAAATAAAGAGGAGATGCTCAAAGGGGCCGGACAGGTTTTTGTTTCTACAGCTAATGTGACTTTATTTCTGTTTGAGGTTCAGAAACAAGAGTTAGAGCCGGACGAGCGCTTCTTTACTCTGAACCATCACAGGAAGCAGTTAGTGAACTTTAAGATGTCAGAGTTCTCCTCTGATGAGACAAAAACCTGCAGACCTGATACTCGTGAGGATCATCAGCCGGTCTGCATCACTGCTTCTTTACTTTTGAATTGACCTTCTTTATAAATAATTACTGTGAACGTCTGAACTGTCAAAAAACAAACAAAGTAGCACAAAGAGATATGAATGTATTAAACTGACTCTGCCTTGTGTTGTTCAGCAGACTACTGTCAGTTAAAGCTGCAGATTTATGTAAACAATGAAGAGTAGCCGGACGCTTAAAGGCCCTGTGAGGAGTTTTGAACTGTCTGAGAAACAGACTGAAAATGATACTGATGCCACTTTATAACCATCAATAGCAAACAAGACCATCAGCAACAACACTGACACCTTCTCTGTTGTAATTTTTAATGCCTGAAACCGCCCTGAGGGGGTAGGTGTCAGACCAGATGATGGACATCTCGCTTCAGAAACAGCCTTTCTTTGACTGTTTTCATGGAAAATAATCACATTACCTGATAAAGTTGACTGTTGAAGACAACAGGATGAGGCTTTTGTTGAAAACACTATATTTGCATGTATAGGACAAGAGATAAGAGGTATCACTTTGTCCACAAGGGGGCGCCAGAATCGATACAAAACAAAAGTTCCTCACAGCAGCTTTAACTAACCCGAAGTTGTGATTGGCTGCTGAATTTAAAAACCCAGGAAACAGCCTCTAACTTCCTCGTCCTTCAAAATAAAAGTCTTGGCTAAATGTGAGGTTTGAATTCTCTTATATTTACAATGTTATAGATCAGCTGGTTTCATGAACTCTTTTATAGATAGATAGAGATCTACTTTATTTGTCCCCCATTGGAGGAAATTCTTTTGATACAGAAGTTTACAACACGGGACAGGGGAATACAACAATGTACTAACATAGTTAAAAATATAATAACAATAATAATCAATGATAAAGGTAAAATAGAAGAGAATAGAATAGAAGGGAATAGAATAGAACGAAATAATACAAAATAAATAAATAAATAAATAAAATATGGTAACTATTCCAGATATATACACACTATGTACACATCTATCTGATAGATAGGTATGTTATTGCACAGATAAAAATTGCACCAGGTTATTTAAACAAACATCCACAGTATGAAGAACAGGTGGATTCAGATGGATTCAGGTGGATTCAGGTGGATTCAGGTGGATTCAGGTGGATTCAGGTGGATTCAGTAGTTCTTTGTGAATGTGCCGAGTCACATAGTAACTTCCATGTAGTGGAATGAAAGATGAGAACAGCTGATTAACGGGACACAGCAGTGCTGGTGTTAAACAGTCTGATTGCAGATGGGATGAAGGACCTGAGGTAGTGCAGTAAGTTATTAGTTAGGTCTCTGTTTTTATTGTATTTCTGTATCATTATTACTGTGGGGTGTCGTCTCACATCATACCCTCTTGAACCTCGTTATAACGCTTTGTTCTGAATCAGGTTCCACCGTCTCGCTTGGGTTACCAATGAAGTATCTCATGTTGAACTCATTTTATGGCCCACAAGAATGTGTTATTGTAGAATCTCCAGGAAGGTCTAAAAGAAGATCACCTTCACCTAGACAATAACATGTGATTGACTGTGACCGTTAACATCTCTGACATGCTCAAAACAAGGTTTTCAGAATAAGAGTCAAATAGCAGCTAACGTTGGACTACTAAATAAGGGACAGGTGCACGGTGCCATGGTGGTGTGTTCATATTCTGATTCAACTGGAAATGCAGAAAGTGTGTGTCTCATAGTCTTATATATGTGTATGAGATAGTGTCAGGGTAGTAGTCAAGGTCTCTCCCCCTGCTCCTGTTATGGCAGACTTACTGTCTCCAGAGCTAGAGCACAGGTCTTCTTCCCACTTGTTGTGTTCCTATTGTCCAAACATGGTTCTCTAACTTTAGTGTCGTCTTCGGAGGGAATAAATACCATGCCTGAGGATTTGTCTGGCAGAACTGACTTGGCATTGCTCTGCACTCTCCTGCCTGTGTACTGTAATGTTATTTCTCCTTGATCAAGCTCTACATAAACTATTTCAACGTAAGCCGTCAGAGTCTCCTGAGTCTCCTGAGTCCAGTTTGTTGCGGAATTCCATCACAGTGTGTATACTCCTTTTAATCCTTCCTCTATCATTATGTAACCTCAGATGAATGAACCTCAAAGAAACCACAGTTTGGATCTGCTCCTCTTGACTGACTCAAGCAGTCTTTTGTACAGAGAGAAGTCCTGACATGACGAGTCACTGTTTACAGATATTTGAAGTTCATGTTTGATCAGCTCTGCGTCTGTTTCTTGAGTCTGACAGTTTTATGGCCATCAGAGAGATGACAGGCAGTGTGATTGGCACATGGTCTGCTGATTTCTCTGATCTAGGATCTGTAGAGTGCAGTCTGCTGTATTTACAAGAGTTAATAGTCAATATACGGGACGACCCGGCTAATATGGGACAGTTGGCGACCCTGCGCCTCGCCCAAATCCAGCGTCAGGTCTCAGCTCGTGTTCCCAGGTTTTCTGGTCAGAGCTGAGCGCCATGCAGGGAAGAGAATCTGTCATTACCAGACAAACAGAGGCTCACAGATGAATGTTTACACAGTTTAATTCTAACTGTATTTTACATTTCACTCCACGTCTCCCTGTGAAACATCTCTTTCAAAGCTTTCATCGTCACGTGTTCATCCTCACGTGTTCATCCTCATGTGTTCATCCTCACGTGTTCATCCTCATGTGTTCATCCTCACGTGTTCATCCTCACGTGTTCATCCTCACGTGTTCATCCTCACGTGTTCATCCTCACGTGTTCATCCTCATGTGTTCATCCTCATGTGTTCATGGTATCTTCAGACATCTGAAGCTTCAGTGTAGACGCTCTGCAGTCCTGATCTCCTGCGGGAGCTCACACACCCTTCAACTTGGCATCAAACACACTTCAGGACTAATTAGCAGTAGAATCCTTCATGTGACTCTCCTCTCTCCCTCCAGATGTGTGCGTGTGTGACTCGGAGCTGGGCCCTCCCGGCTGGAGGGAACCTCTGGACTGCGTCCGAGCGTCGGAGCTGTGCAACCAGAACAGCCAGTGCAGCTCACGGTACCGGATCATGCGCCAGTGCCTCTCCGGAGGGGACAAGGAGCGCAGCACCATGCTGGCCTCCAAGGAGTGCCAGGGCGCCTTGGAGGTGCTGCAGGACTCTCCGCTGTACGACTGTCGCTGCAAGAGAGCCATGAAGAAGGAACTGCAGTGCCTGCAGAACTACTGGAGCATCCACATGGGTCTGACTGAGGGTAAGATGCCAACACGCAGCCCTGTGCAGAAATAATGAAGCCTCCTGCCGCCTGTTGATTCTCTCACTGATGAGGCGAGAGCTGGCAGAGGATACAGAGCAAGTTTTCAGAGTTTTGGAGAGGAGCTCTCGTATGCAGAGAACGAGGAGGCTCTTCATCGATTGTGTGTGGGTGCCAGTTTGAGTTCTGCCTCGAGTGTCAACAGGGACGGAGAGGCTGAGAACAGAAAGGAAAGGATGGTTCAACTTTGAGTTAAAGTTATTCCACCTCAGAGCGGGAGAGGTTTTATAAAGTAGAGCTTGTGCAGGAGTTTAAACCTGGACTCTATCAGGGGAAACGTGGGTTAAACTCTCTGTCTCAAGTCTTGAATCTTCAGGAGCTAAATGCCTTTTTCCTGCAGTCTCCATAACGTCCAGCAGGGGGCGACTCCTCTGACCGTTGATCAGTCTGTAGACAATGTTCCTCCTCCTCCTCCTCAGCTGATTTGTTCCCTCTGTAATGAGTTTATGGTCTCAATCTGTAGTTTCTTCTTCAACACAGCATGATGTTCATTTAGTGAGTGATGGTCAGAGTCAGAGAGGGAGGAGTCACAGAGGGAGGAGTCACAGAGGGAGGAGTCAGAGAGGGGACACCTGAGGCTGATGAGGTGCAAGCACAGGTGTCTGAAGACGCTCTGAGGAGGTGGCTGTTCATGTTTCAGTTGGTTCTGCTGTCCAATCAATATCATCGCCAGTATCATGAACTGTATCTCTTATCCAACTCTTGGTGGTTGAGTTGCATTGTGGGTAATGTAGGCACCAAGTTTCAGCTGCAGTGAGAGGAATATGTGCGTATAAACCTCCACATCTCTTGCTCCGCTGCATCGATTTTGATCCTTCTGTTGGAACAGGTCTGCCAGCGTTAGCAGGGCGCGGTGATGGATGTGTGGAGGACTCACTTAAGAGTGTTTTGTTCCTTTTGCTGTTGTTTTTGTTGTCACTGTTGTTGTTGACGCGCTGTGGGAATTTTAATAGAACAAACAGGAAACATCACAGAAACATTCTCACACCGCAGAGCTGCTGAGTCGACCCAGACCGGGTAACAGCTCCGGTTTGTTCAGGTCCCACTGCTGGTCCTGTCCTGCACTGTGTTCTGTGTGTGTCAGCAGCTAACACACACACACACACACACACACACACACACACACACACACACACACACACACACACACACACACACACTGGCCTAGTTTGGGTCTCAGCAGTGGTAGAGCTCATTAAGAGCCGCTCTCTTTGTTCTTCATTCCACTAAGGATGTCTCTGCAGTGCCAAAGCCCCTGCATCACCAACACACACACACACACACACACACACACACACACACACACACACACACACACACACACACACACACACACACACACACACGACAGCACACACGCTTGGCGGCCACACACAGATCATGCATTGAAGCCAGACAAAGTTGCAAAGTACAAACACACATTGTCTGCGGCGCGTGTAACACTCGGCGTGATCAGCAGCTCAAGGACACTCAGCACGGTGCGTTCGTGATCTGTGGTTTATTTGTGTGTCTCAGGTTTGCAGTGTGTTCGTGTGACTCTGCACCTTTGTGATATTTTGGTTTCAGAGCTGTGCTGCTGCTGCTGTGTGTCTGTGTGTGTCTGTGTGTGTTTGTGGTGCTGCTGATAGCTACAGAGCTGTGCTGCATTTGTCTCAGTTCTATGGTGCGTTTGTTTCTCGTCTGTGGTGTGTTTGTGTGTCTTTAAACTGTGGCGTGTTTGTGTGTCTTTAAACTGTGGTGTGTTTGTGTGTCTTTAAACTGTGGTGTGTTTGTGGAGGTCTGAGTGCGACTGAACTGTGTGTGATAAAATGTGTCAGTGCATCTCTCTGCTTTCCTCTTTCGTGGTGTGTTTGTGTGTCTCTGTGTTGTGCTATGATTGTTGTTTGTGTGTCTCTGTATTGTGCTATGATTGTTTGTGTCTCTGTGTTGTGCTATGATTGTTGTTTGTGTGTCTCTGTATTGTGCTATGATTGTTGTTTGTGTGTCCCTGTATTGTGCTATGATTGTTGTTTGTGTGTCTCTGTATTGTGCTATGATTGTTGTTTGTGTGTCTCTGTATTGTGCTATGATTGTTTGTGTGTCTCTGTATTGTGCTATGATTGTTTGTGTGTCTGTATTGTGCTATGATTGTTGTTTGTGTGTCTCTGTATTGTGCTATGATTGTTGTTTGTGTGTCTCTGTATTGTGCTATGATTGTTTGTGTGTCTCTGTATTGTGCTATGATTGTTTGTGTCTCTGTATTGTGCTATGATTGTTTGTGTCTCTGTGTTGTGCTATGATTGTTGTTTGTGTGTCTCTGTATTGTGCTGTGATTGTTGTTTGTGTGTCTGTATTGTGCTATGATTGTTTGTGTGTCTCTGTATTGTGCTATGATTGTTGTTTGTGTGTCTCTGTATTGTGCTATGATTGTTGTTTGTGTGTCTCTGTATTGTGCTATGATTGTTGTTTGTGTGTGTCTGTATTGTGCTATGATTGTTGTTTGTGTGTCTCTGTATTGTGCTATGATTGTTGTTTGTGTGTCTCTGTATTGTGCTATGATTGTTGTTTGTGTGTCTCAGGTCAGTGGTGCATTTTTTGCGTTGCATCTCTGATCAGGTTTGTTGTTTGTGTCATACTGTAAGTTGTTGGCAGTGCATTTCTGTATTGGGTGCATTTTGCGGTCAGCGTTGTGATGCACTTGTGTGTTTTAGGCGCAATTCTGTCACTTTGTAAGATAAGATAAGATCCTCCTTTATTCGCCCCCCAATGGAGAAACTCATGCAGCAAACAAGAAGGTGTACAGAACAAGAATTTAACAAGAATATATCTAGGAAAGAAATGTTCATCAGAGACGACAGCTTGGCCATAATCCTCCTGTCAGCCACCACCTCCACAGGGTCCAGGACTGAGCTGGTCTTCTTCCCCAGTTAGTCCAGTCTGGCTCTCCTGTATCCTGTCCGCCCACAGCAGGTGAAATCCTTCCAATGTGGCGTTCGTGTCCGGTGTTAGCTCTGTTAGCATGATGCTACTCTGGTGCTGGGTTAGCTGGTCCACCTTATCATAGATAGATCTTACAGTCCCCATAACGGTGGGTGGAAGGACAGGTCCATGTGGTCTTTTCTTAGCTCTCACCTCAGTACCAGCACGTCGTCCTCGCCTCCTTCTCCTCAGCTCACAGGGAAACATGGGGCCTAGCATCGTTTAGCATCGACATGCACTGTGTTGTGTTTCTGTGTTTTGGTGCCTCTTAGTATTGTGGTGCATTTATGTGTTTTTGGTGCATTTTTCTGTCTGTAAAAAAGTGTGTTTAAGTTGAGTTTTTGTCTTCTAGTATCATGGTGCATTTTTGCATTGGGTGCATTTTTCTGTCAGCGTTGTGGTGCAATTGTGTGTTTTTGGTGCGATTCTGTCTTTTGGTCCTGTGTTATGTTTACGTGTTTGGTGCAATGGAGTCTCCTAGTATCACGGTGCATTTCTGTTTTTGGTGCATTTCTGTCTCCGAGTTATGAGTTGGGCTTTAGTCTCTCTAATGCGGTGTGTTGTCATGTGTTCATGTGCATCATCAGTGTGGTGTGTTCAGGTACTTTTGTTGTCTGTGCTGGACTTGGTGAGTCTGTGTGTCACAGTTCTTGAATATGATTTAGATGTGTTTTTCATGCTGCAGTGTTGGTGTTGTTTTTGTGAGTCTTTGGTACCTGAACGTGTCGTGTTTGTCTCTATTCGAGCGGTTATGAAACATTTAAATCATCTCTTCTTTAATGTTGTGGCTCATTAACTGTGTAACTCCAGGAGCACGCTGTGAGCGGACCTCCTGATGGGAACTCGCTCCATTATGAATCCTGATTTTATTCTTCTTGTTGTTTTTTTTTCACCTAATCAATTATTGGAGTCCTGCTGGCTCTGAGGCTGATTAGCAATTTACCACAAGACAATACTTTTAAAATTACCTCAACGAGAGCACAGAACGAGTTTAATATTTCATGTTGCTCAGGTAAATGAACAATGAGGCATTCAGGGACTCAGTATGGGGTCAGGTCTGCAGCGTCAAATAATGCGCTATTATCTGAAATTATGTTTTGATATTTATTCCTGCTGTAATATTTAACATGGGGCTCTATGGAGGAACTGCAGGAGAAACACTCTAGTGGACACTGGAAGAACTGCAGGAGACACTCTAGTGGACTCTGGAGGAACTGCAGGAGACACACTCTAGTGGACACTGGAAGAACTGCAGGAGACACACTCTAGTGGACTCTGGAGGAACTGCAGGAGACACACTCTAGTGGACACTGGAAGAACGGCAGGAGACACTCTAGTGGACTCTTGAGGAGCTGCAGGAGACACACTCTAGTGGACACACTGGAAGAACTGCAGGAGACACACTCTAGTGGACTCTGGAAGAACTGCAGGAGACACACTCTAGTGGACTCTGGAGGAACTGCAGGAGACACACTCTAGTAGACTCTGGAGGAACTGCAGGACACACACTCTAGTGGACTCTGGAGGAACTGCAGGGGACACACTAGTGGACACACTGGAGGAACTGCAGGAGACACACTCCAGTGGACTCTGGAGGAGCTGCAGGAGACACACTCGTGTGGACTCTGGAGGAACTGCAGGGGACACACTAGTGGACACACTGGAGGAGCTGCAGGAGACACACTCTAGTGGACTCTGGAGGAACTGCAGGAGACACACTCGTGTGGACTCTGGAGGAACTGCAGGAGACACACTCGTGTGGACTCTGGAGGAACTGCAGGAGACACACTCTAGTGGACACTGGAGGAACTGCAGGTTTTAACACTCTTCTTGATTTCGGCACGCTGAGAGTATCTGATGAACCTGAGAGAATGGACTCCCATCATGAGTTTAAATGCTCATATAATAAAGCTGGGTCATGTGACGGCGTTCAAACGTCACCAGAAGGATAACTCAGAGACTCAGTGGACTCTGAAATGTTGTCTTGGCTGATGTTGTTGTGGAAACACCAACAGGAAGCTGCGTTCATGATGGCTCAGAATAAAAAGGAACATTTCGTCCCTTTTCTCTGAGCACCTGAGTGGACAGAATTCAAGGGCACAGGTAAATGGGTTTAAGTTGGATCCAGCCTTGAGTCATGAGTCTCAGCACATCAAACAACTGATTCAAACACAGCAGCAATCTGTGAGCAGATATTCTCTCTAACTCCAGCAGTTTAAGTACAAAGACTCTGAGAAATAATCTTCATTTCTCAGAGGACGCTTCCTCCTCCGCCGCCGCGTGCTTAATTATACGAGAGATGAGTTTATAAACGTCTGATGGAAACTGTGCTCCTGTACTTTTAATTTCCTGCTTTATTTTTCTTTTCATGTGACAAAGAACAAAGGAGTTTTCCCTCCTGCGCTGTCTTTCTGCTGTCTCTCATTCTTGCATGAATATTTAACAAGGCAGAAGAGGATTTGTTGGCTTTTCAGCTTAAAACTTCTAATAGAATCCAGAGAGGAAGAACAGGTGAGGGGAAATAATTCAAAAGTTTCTTTGCATCCAAGGTTAGGCAGTTTGGATTTAAACGAGGGATTAAAGACGGAGGAAGGACACAGTTATGGTCAGATCAACTAAAGCTGGAGTTAAGAAGAGGAACTTTTATCCCACTATAGTGTGGTTTATTTATAAAGCACTTCTTTAAAGGATGTTTCCAAGTGCTTCACATCCAGTCAAACAGACAATATGCATCATATCAAAGATGTTTCAGATAAGTCTGTTTTTAGCAGCGATGTAGAAGAAGATTCTGATTCAGTGAGACTGAGCCTCTTACAGCAGGAGGATCCAGAGCTGAGGTAACGTAAGGCCGGGCCTCCTGCAGTCTTAAATCTGCTCTTAAATCTACACGCAGGAACAGAAGGTCGCCTGAGGATCTGAGGACAGAGGAGCCTGAAACAAAGTGAAAGTGAGCATGAAGAAAAAAGAAGAAGAGTAATGTGTTCTGTTGTCCCGCTTTGTTTCCAAAATGTGGCGCCTGCATTTCTTAGTGAGGTTCAAACCCTGGGGGCCTCCTGCTGTGACATTCAGGGGCAGTTTGTCGATGTGTTCAGGGTCTCCTGTGTCGTATTTTTTAGTTTCATGATGCTCCAAAGTGTTTTCAAAATACTGGACTCTTCTACTACAGAGCCATGCTGTTGTAACATGTGCAGAATGTGGTTTTGCTGAAATCTGTAAGGTCTTCCTGAAGACGTCATGGTCTGGATGGCAGCATGTGTTCCTCCTAAACCTGCAGATGTTGTTCAACATTAATGGAGCCTTCACAGATGTGGAAGCTCCCCACACCATGGGGAGTCTTTGCACCTGGACAAACAGTCACACCTGACATGATGATGATGAGGCCTCAGGTGGGACGGGTCTTCAGGAGCTGTAGTCGGGTTGTTTATGATGTCACACGTTACCGCAGCCAATCAGCAGATGTTTGGTTAATTAGAGGAGTGGTGAGTGACAGCAGCGTCCTGGATCGTCTCTGCTGAGCGTCTGCTGAGCGTGTGATTACCCAGCAGATCCTCAGAGAGCAGTTTAAGAGGAGTCAGAGGGGAGGAGGCCGAGATGACTAATGAGGCGAGGGACAGGAAATTGGTTGTGGGTGGAGAGAGTGGAGTCTGCAGACGAGGAAGTAGAGTCAGTCCTGCAACCTTTTTATTTCTCCTGTGTTTGATTATTCTTCCTTTGAGGAGCGAGCTCCCGGCCCGACACACAAAGGATGGAAACAGACCTCAATCAGAGTCCTTTAGGTTCCATCAAGCTCTTTGAACGGGTTCTCTCCGTGGAACCCAAACAGAAGAACAGAGCTGCAGAACTTCATCCCACACCAGAACACTTTACACTCTGAGCGCTGACTGGGGAAATCAGCCACTCCAAAACACTCACACAGAGACGGGTCACTACAAGAACACAAAGACACCTGACAGAGAACACGCAGAACAACTACTCTGAGACAGAACACTCAGAAGAACAGACGAGAACACACAGAGAGGAACAATAGAACCACGAAAAGGAACGACAGAACCATGAAGAGGAACAACAGACCTACAAAGAGGAATGGCAGAACCTTAATGAGGAACGATAGAACTGCAAAGAGGAACGACAGAACCAAAGAGAGGACAGACAGAACCACAAAAAGGACAGCAAAACCACAAAGAGGAACGACAGAACCACGAAGAGGAACAACAGAACCACAGAGTGGAGAAACAGAACCACAAAGAGGATTATCAGAACCTCAAAGTGGACAGAGTCTGAACCTTCACATTCTCTGTCCTCATTTTTCAAACATGCCCCCTCTCCCTCAATGTCCTCCCTCTGTGACCTCCCTCTGTGACCTCCCTCTGTGACCTTCCTCTATGTCCTCCCTCTGTGACCCCCCTCTGTGACCTCCCTCTGTGACCTCCCTCTGTGACCTCCCTCTATGTCCTCCCTCTGTGACCTCCCTCTGTGACCTCCCTCTGTGACCTCCCTCTGTGACCTCCCTCTGTGACCTCCCTCTATGTCCTCCCTCTGTGACCTCCCTCTGTGACCTCCCTCTATGACCTCCCTCTGTGACCTCCCTCTATGACCTCCCTCATTTGAAGGTCAAGTCTCTGTTAATGAGGCGTCCATCTTTGGTCCGACGGGACTTCCTCGTCACCTTGAAGAGGCAGACTTTAACTCGACTCCTACTTCAGGATTCATCAGCGCCTGCGTGCAGCCACAGAGATTCTCCACCTCTCCTCCGCTGCAGACTTTCATCGAGGTAAACAGACCGAATCTCTGACATCTCAATTAGGAGGCATGAGATACTCTGTGCTCTGTTCTCCGCTGCCCTACTTTACTCTTCAGCCAGATAAGACGTCTGTTTTTAAATTCAGAATCTGGCTTTATCTGGCTTTACCCCCCGATGCTCCAGAGCTCCTCATCTATCCTCCTCCTTGTTTCTGTTGTGTTTGCAGTCTTCATCTCCTGATTTCAAACGTTCCTCAGCAGCCTGCAGGTGACCGTACAGGAGCAATGAGTGGACTGCAGAGAGGCCACAGAGAACACAGAAGCAATATTCTACAGAGCTCATGGATGGTTTGTTGTTTATCACTTCTGTTTGTACTAAGCCGGGTCTCAGGAGGAACAACAACAACACGGCCCAGGAGGAAACAGAGCCACTAAAACACACATTCATATAAAACAAGGTGAAGCTGAGAGGACTGAAGGGGACACAGTGACTTTAAAGTGTATTTATTAATACAGAGCAGTATTTCACCTCACTATTTAACATTTATGAGCAAAATATTAAATGTTAATTCAAAGTTTAGTGGTAGAAGGACTTTAAAGGGACACTTTTTAACATTGGTTTATGTATTTTGCAGAAAAATGAAAGTATGCGGGTCCATAACTTTATTCGTACTTAATGAAAGTTTTTAGAAGTTACATTTTTCTGGCTTTTTTGCACCTTTATTCAGAAAGGATAGGACTCTGGATGGAACCTGGAACGAGTGTTGGAATGACTCAGCCCGTCCAATATATTGGCACGCAACTTGTCCCAGTTGGAGCTGCGCGGTATAATGCCCATCTCCACTGTCCCTCAGAAGACAAGCGCAGACGCAGAAAGGAGATCGCTTCCACCGAGAAGGTCTCACCCAAACCCACAATCGCCACTACCCACCCATGTCCACACTGCCCCCATAATATGCAGGTCCAGGATCGGCCTCTTCGCCCCACCTGAAGACCCACAAGGACCAAGAAGGAGGACAGACAGACCTGACCCTGAGTGTCCGCCGATGATGATGAAAACTGTGTTTTCTGTCGCCTGTGATCTCAGGAGAGGGAGGAGGACGCAGCAGTAACTGAGCAGGATTATTTTGTCAAGCCTCTTTTTCTCATTAGTATAGTGCATTTTCTATTTTCTAATATTTGTATATTTTTTAATATCCGCCCAGTCCAAGACTGAGTAGTAAAAATGTTTTCAATTCTGAGATGAGACAGAGACCTTAAATAAGTCTAGAGACCAAGACCGGTCTCAGGTACTACAGCACTAATAAGAACTAACTGTAATGACAGAAACCATGTGTGACATGTTGGTTGTTCAGATATTCTGCATGTTATGATGTTTACTCAAAGTTTCACAGTACGGCTTTTAAGTGTGAACACATTTGGGCGCCATGTTTGACTCTAACCTGAAATTCAGTGAAAACACTGACAGCTAAACGAGCAAACCAGAGGATCTACCTGCTGAGGAAACTCAACTCTTTGGATGTCAGTAAAAATATTTTATCAGAGTTTTATTGAAAGTCTCCTAACGTACTCCTTCATATGTTGGTTCGGCTGTCTCTCTGTGAAAGACAAGAAATGTCTGAATGACATCATCAGGCTCCAGAGTCACTGGAGTCCAGTTTAAGGACCTCTGCTCCCTTTGGACAGTGTGTGAGGTCCAGAAAGCAAACTGAACTTTGACCCAACCGGGACACAGTCCTGGCAGTGAATTCTCAATCATGCCCTCAGGTCGGCGGTATCATGTTCCAGTGAAGAAAACAAACCGCTATGCTAACTCTTTTATTCCTTCTGCCATAAGGAAGCTAAATGCACCAAAGGCAGAATAAATCAGGAACTACCCAACATCCAGCTCTGCTGTACGGTCACTGGTTGTGGTAGTTGCTGATGTCACGACGTGTTGTGTATTTCCTTTACTGTGTATTCTGTACGATGGACAGGTTGACTGTAAAACTGAATTGCCCTTCAGGGACTAATGAATTATTCTGAATCTGAATTATGACTTTATGATTTATTCAGATATTGATGTCTGTAAAGAATTCAAACCTTTACTGAATAATTTACTGCATCAGGCTCCTTTCCTCCACAGTATCACATTCACTGATTTACACTTTGTATTCTATATTTCACTTATTCATGATGCTCTTATTGGGCTGCATGGTGGTGCAGTGGGTAGCGCTGTTGCCCCACAGCTAGGAGGTTCCTGGTTCAAATCCCCGGCCGGGCAGGTGCCTTTCTGTGTGGAGTTCGCATGTTCTCCCCGTGCATGCGTGGGTTCTCTCCGGCTTCCTCCCACAATCCAAAAACATGCTCAGGTTGATTGATCACTCTAAATTGCCCGTAGGTGTGAGTGTGTGTGTGAATGGTTGTCTGTCTCTCTGTGTTAGCCCTGTGATAGGTTGGCGACCTGTCCAGGGTGTACCCTGCCTTCCGCCCGAAGCCAGCTGGGATAGGCTCCAGCCCCCCGTGACCCCTAACGGGATAAGCGGTCAAGATAATGGATGGATGGATGATGCTCTTATTTTGAAAGTGTCAGGATGTTCGTCAGGATCCATAAAGCTCTTATCTTCTCTTAAAGTGGCGAGGAGTTCCTTCATGGCGTTCTGTAAATAGCTGTAAATAAAGAACAGAAGTCTGATGATGATGATAAAAATGGAAAGAGTTGCTCAGACTTAAAAAAACGAAGAGAACAAAAGTAGATTATAAATAAGTGACATGCAGATGTTGTCAGTGAACTCTTTTCCTTCACACTTCTTGATGCCTGTTGACACACGCGTTAATAAACACTGTGAATAACGGCTTCCTCCCACCTCATAAAGCTTTAATTGTTCAGTTTGACTCCGCTCTGAAAGCTGAACGGGTGGGTGGTTAAAACAGCGAGCTGCTAATTGTTCTGACAACAGATTCATCAGCTCCTTCGTCTGCAGTCTCCGGCTGTAAGAGGACAGGTCTGCGGGCTGTTTGAAGGGAACGGGACGCCGCTTAAACAACACAGTGTGTGTGTGTGTGTGTGTGTGTGTGTGTTGGTGTGTGTTTGCAGAGGGACGTCAGAGCTGAGGGCAGCAGACGAGGATCAGTGCACATAAAGAAAGATATCCAGGGATTGAGATGAAAGTATGATGGCAACTGATGATGGAGGGAGAAGCAATTTGAGGACGAGGAAATGGAGTAGGGAGCGCTGATGAAGATGAGATCAGACAGATGAAGAGAGCGGGGGTACAGAGAGAGGATCAGACCTCCATTTATGTGTTAGAGGACTGAGGATGAGTTTGGACAGAGGTTAAAGCACTCTCTTACTCTTTAAACTCCTCATTCCAGGATTACTCCGGTCTCATCAGAGGTTTTAAACACGTCTGGAAACTTGCAGGCGGTGATTTGTGGAGTGTTTGTGTGTTCAGAAACAGTGACACACTCAATGAATCAGCGTCTGGCTCTTTGATTTCCACTGGCTGACGTGCTGTCGAGGAGATATATGGAGATCTGATTTCTGATTGGACCACCGTGATCCATCACTCTGCCAATGATGTGTGATGTTTGTCCGCTCTACGGTGTGATGTTTGCTGTTTGCCGCTCCATTAAACCACACTTGAGGATGGCGATCATTACCCGTAGCCTATCAAGTACCAGACTCTGTGTGTTTGTGTGTGTGTGTGTGTGTGTGTGTGTGTGTGTGTGTGTGTGTTTGTGTGTGAGGCATAAACAGGAAGACACAAATGTAGGCCAGTTATTCCTCCGAGAGGAAGAAGAGTCATTAAACAAAGTCTGAACCTGAGCGAGCAGACCGGTCACCGCGGCGTCCTTGTTATTGTTTGCTTTATAAAGACTCACTCGCTCTTCCTCTCTCCCTCTTATTCAAAGCTTGATCCAACTAAAGGCTGCCGGGCCTCCCGTGTTGTCCTTGTTGTCCTGATCAGCTCTGTTGACCTTGTTTACCCTTGAGTCAATGACATCATCTTTGTTTGGCGCTGTTGACCTGATATCAACAGGAGTGGTAAACACCTTCTTGTTGACCTTGTGTTCCTCGGGGTCAGGTCCACTCCCTGTTAACGGTGAGTTATTGATGTTGGTGTCACCCGGCTCTTGATCTTGTTTATCCTGGAGTCGTGTACCACCCTTGTTGTTGTGGAGTCGTTAACAGGGTTAATGACCTTATTGGATCGTTCAGATTCTCATCACCAGGGTTAAGAACCCTCTGACGTCATGAAGTCCTCGACGCCTTCTCTCAGCGGTGAGTCGTTGAGATTGTTGTTACCACAGCTCTTATCTTTGTTTCTCCTGGAGTCGGAGAAAAAACTGTTGACCTTATATCTCTTGGAGTCGTTTACAACTTGAAGAGTCGTAAACACTGTGGATATCAAGGTTTTTAACTTTATTTCTCCCGGAGTCGTTTACAACTTGACAATTGGTTGAGACCGTGGATACTACGACTGTTAAGTGAGGTTGCTTTTTTGAGTCGGTGAAACTCTGTTGTAGGAATGTGGTTGGTGTTGTTGTTTCTCATGGAGTCGTTGACATCCTCTGTAGTTGATGTGTCGTTAGGAGCATGGAAACCAGGACTATTGACCTTATATCTCTTGAGTCGTTTACAACTTGAGGATTCATAAAGACCATAGATACCAGGACTGTTGACCTTATATCTCTTGGAGTCGTTTACAACTTGAAGAGTCGTAAAGACTGTGGATACCAGGCCTATCGATCTTGTTTCTCATGGAGTTGTTGACACCCTCTGTAGTTCATGCGTCGTTAAGACCGTAGATACCAGGACTGTTGACCTTATATCTCCCAGAGTCGTTTACAACTTGAAGAGTCGTCAGGACCATGGATACCAGGCCTATCGATCTTGTTTCTCCTTGACTCATCTAAACCCTCTGTAACTGATGAGTCGTTAACACTGTAGATACCAAGCCTGTTAATCTTGTTTCTCATGGAGTCGGTGACTCTCTGTTGTTGGAAAGTAGTCGGTGTCGTTGTTACCAGGGCTGTTGAACTTGTTTCTTCTGGAGTCGCTAACACCCTCTGTAGTTGATGTGTTGTTAGGACCGTGAATACCAGGTCTGTTGACTTTGATTCTCCTGGAGTCATCTAAATCCTCTGCAGCTGATGATTCGTTAACACCATAGATAACCATAGATAGCAGGACTATTGACCTTATTTATCCTGGAGTCGTTTACAACTTGACTATTCGTTGAAACCGTAGATACCAGGCCTGTTGACCTTATTTCTCCCAGAGTCGTTTACAACTTGAAGAGTAGTTAGGACCGTGGATACCAGGCCTGTTGATCTTGTTTCTCATGGAGTCGTTGACACCCTCTGTAGTTGATGCGTCTATAAGACAGTGAAAACTAGGACTATTGACCTTATATCTCCTGGAGTCGTTTACAACTTGAAAATTAGTTTAGACCGTGGATACTAGGACTGTTGAATGAGTTTCTTTTTGAGTCGGTGACTCTGTTGTTGTTGTTGTTGGATACCATGGATACCAGGCCTGTTTATCTTGTTTCTCCGCGAGTCATCTAAACCCTCTGTACCTGATGAGTCGTTAACAATGTACATACCTAGACTGTTGACCTTATTTCTCCTGGAGTCGCTAACACCCTCTGTAGTTGATGTGTCGTTAAGACCGTAGATACCAGGACTGTTGACTTTATTTCTCCCAGAGTCGTTTACAACTTGACTATTCTTTGAGTCCATGGATACCGGGGCTGTTGAGTGAGTTTCTTTTTGAGTCAGTGACTCTCTTGTTAAAAAGTGGTTGGTGTTGTTTTTTCTCCTGGGGTCGCTAATACCCTCTGCAGTTGATGTATCGTTAAGACTGTGGATACCAGGACTGTTGATCTTGTTTCTCCCAGAGTCGTTGACAACCTCTCTAGTTGATGCGTCTATAAGACAGTGCTAACTAGGACTATTGACCTTATTTATCCTGGAGTCGTTTACAACTTGAAGAGCTGTTAGGACCGTGGATAACAGGCCTGTTGATCTTGTTTCTCCTGGAGTCGTTTACAACTTGAAGAGCTGTTAGGACCGTGGATAACAGGCCTGTTGATCTTGTTTCTCCTGGAGTCGTTTACAACTTGAAGAGCCGTTAGGACCGTGGATAACAGGCCTGTTGATCTTGTTTCTCCTGGAGTCGTTTACAACTTGAAGAGCTGTTAGGACCGTGGATAACAGGCCTGTTGGTCTTGTTTCTCCTGGAGTCGTTGACACCCTCTGTAGTTGATGCGTCGATTAGACTGTGGATACCAGGACTTTTGACCTTATTAATCCTGGAGTCGTTTACAACTTGAAGAGTCATTAAGACCGTGGATACTCAGACTGTTGAGTGAGTTTCTTATTGAGTCTGTGAAACCCTGTTGTTGGAAAGTGGTCGGTGTTGCTGTTACCAGGGCTGTTGACCTTTCTTCTTTTGGAGTCGCTAACATCCTGTGTAGTTGATGTGTCGTTAAGACCGTTGATACCAGGGTTGTTGACCTTATATCTCTTGGAGTCGTTAACAACTTAAGGAGTCGTTACCACCGTAGATACCAGGCCTGTTGACCTTATTTCTCCCAGAGTCGTTTACAACTTGAAGAGCTGTTAGGACCGTGGATACCAGGCATGTTGATCTTGTTTCTCATGGAGTCGTTGACACCCTCTGTAGTTGATGCGTCTATAAGACAGTGAAAACTAGGACTATTGACCTTATATCTTCTGGAGTCGTTTACAACTTTAAAATTTGTTTAGACCGTGGATACTAGGACTGTTGAATGAGTTTCTTTTTGAGTCGGTGACTCTGTTGTTGTTGTTGTTGTTGTTACCAGGGCTGTTGACCCTCTTTCTTCTGGAGTCGCATATAACTTGAAGAGTCTCAAAGACCGTGGATACCAGGCCTGTTGATCTTGTTTCTCCGCGAGTCATCTAAACCCTCTGTACCTTATGAGTCGTTAACAATGTACATACCTAGACTGTTGACCTTATTTCTCCTGGAGTCGCTAACACCCTCTGTAGTTGATGTGTCGTTAAGACCGTAGATACCAGGACTGTTGACTTTATTTCTCCCAGAGTTCTTTACAACTTGACTATTCTTTGAGTCTGTGGATACCGGGGCTGTTGAGTGAGTTTCTTTTTGAGTCAGTGACTCTCTGTTGTTAAAAAGTGGTTGGTGTTGTTTTTTCTCCTGGGGTCGCTAATACCCTCTGCAGTTGATGTATCGTTAAGACTGTGGATACCAGGACTGTTGATCTTGTTTCTCCCAGAGTCGTTGACAACCTCTCTAGTTGATGCGTCTATAAGACAGTGCTAACTAGGACTATTGACCTTATTTATCCTGGAGTCGTTTACAACTTGAAGAGCCGTTAGGACCGTGGATACCAGGCCTGTTGATCTTGTTTCTCCTGGAGTCGTTGACACCCTCTGTAGTTGATGCGTTGATTAGACTGTGGATACCAGGACTATTGACCTTATTTATCCTGGAGTCGTTTACAACTTGAAGATTCGTAAAGACCGTGGATACTCAGACTGTTGAGTGAGTTTCTTATTGAGTCTGTGAAACCCTGTTGTTGGAAAGTGGTCGGTGTTGCTGTTACCAGGGCTGTTGACCTTTCTTCTTTTGGAGTCGCTAACATCCTGTGTAGTTGATTTGTCGTTAAGACCGTGGATACCAGGGTTGTTGACCTTATATCTCTTGGAGTCGTTAACAACTTAAGGAGTCGTTACCACTGTAGATACCGGGACTGTTGACCTTCTTTCTCCCGAAGTTTTTTACAACTTGAAGAGTCGTTTACAACTTGAAGAGTCGTTTACAACTTGAAGAGTCATTAAGACCCTGGATACCAAGGTTTTTGACCTTCTTTCTCTTAGAGTCGTTTACAACTTGACAATTTGTTGAGACTGTGGATACCAGGCAGGTTGAGTGAGTTTGTTTTTGAGTCTGTGACTCTCTGTTGTTGGAAAGTGGTCGGTGTTGTTGTCACCAGGACTGTTGACCTTGTTTCTCCTGGAGTCGTTGACACCCTCTGTAGTTGAGGAGTCGTTAAGACGGTGGAGCCTAATTAAAACTTTTGATCTAAACTCTGAAATAACAGATCTGTGTTTTCTGACACTTTAATGCCCCGGCTGTATTTGAGTCGGCCTCAGAGATCCAGATCTGATTTCACTCTGCTGTCGACGCTGAAACCCGGATCAGTGCCGTCAGTGATCGAGTTCAACACGTCGTCTAAAGACCAAACACTCTGGTCCCTGATAGTTATGTAGACCCTAAACATCAACATATGCAGTTTATTTGTCTGTGTGATGAAAGGCTGAATAAAGTCTTGACGGTGATGCGGTTGCAGTCTGGAAGAAAAAACCACACAAAGCCCAATCTGTGTGTTTGAGAGTGACGGCTGTTTTTACTGATTTATGTGGGAGGAAGGAGGAAAGTGACGGGAGCAGGAAGACATTTAAGACAAATGGCTTCTTTGCTGAGTCACTGTTCTTCAGAGAAGTGGAGGGCAAACACCTCTTTCTGCATGAATAGTCTCTTTGATGGGAGGAATATGAAGGAAATGACAGAAATAGAAGCGGACAGAGAGACGGGGAGGAGTGGGCGCAGAGAGAAAAGTAATCACCAACCTCATCGCAGAATAAACGCACTCCAAACGGACTGTTGACACCAGGAATGCAGAAGCAGCAGCGGGTTACTCTTGTAAACATCTTCACTATTATGACTTCTGGATCTTAAAAGTGAGAATCTGCAGTCTTTGTGTGATCGTCGTTGAGATCAGACATCAGATCAGGGAGAGGAGAGGCTTTCTCGCTGCACCGTCTGGCCTCTGCGTTAACTCTTGGAGAGCGGAGAGAGAGGGAGGTGAAGGAAGATAATTCATCTCTCTTCAAATCGATTTGATACACTCATGAAAAGCTTTGATAGAAACGCTCTTTGCATTGATTTTTTAATCCCTTTGAGACAGATTCTTAAAAAGCTGCGACAAAAACAGTCAAATTGAAAGTGTTATCCACATCAAAGCATGACAGACGATCAGACCGCACACATTTGTTCTGAGAAAAACAAACCCCTTTGTGAGGTGATAAAAAACCACAGACTATAATTATCTGAATGAGAAGTCTGGCGGTGACTCCAGGCAGGATGGAGTGCGGAGGCTTCGCAGTAATCTGCTCTGGGATTGGTCTAATCTGTCCCTGGAGGGGGTCTCATACAGGAGGGCCGGCTGCAGGCGGCAGCATTAGTCACGGGCAGCTCTCTGCACGGCGAGCTGATTCCTTCACCTCTGCTCCGAGCTCCTGGTGGGACCAAAGCACTCCGACAGCCCGGCCGCTCAAACGGCTCCGACGCCCGCTGTTCCTGCCGCCGCGGTTACTTAAAAGTGCAGCGCTCACCACGCAGAGCGGGCGGAGGGAGGTCAGCTGACTCCGCCTCCACAGGGTCGGAGGAAGCTGAGCATTTTTTAAAAGGTCTGATCAGAAATCCTGCTCAGTCCTCCTTTTGTTGACTAAAGCCAGATTAGAGGGTTTTATATTAGAAGCTGTTAGAGTGATTATTATCCTGTTCTTCACTTTCTCACTGTCAAGTGTTTGAACAGACAAAGACAGGGGGGTTGTGACCCTCTGCTGTCCTGAGGGAGATCAGAGAGCGCTGCAGCGGTGACGCTGTGGAGGACGAGAGGACACAAACCTCCATGAGCAGAGATGAAGACTCAGGAACACGGTTCTCTGAAGGACCCGGTTCCACTTTTATCAAAACTTATAAATCAATCATGTTTGAGCTGATCGTACTGCGATCATGTCTCATGACGTGACGTTACATCTGGAGTTTATCTATGTCTTCTAAATCTGATTCCTCCAGAGTCCACTAGAGCAGGGGCTCCAACTTTTTGGAGCCAGGGACCCCTTACAGGTGAAAAAACTGTCCAAGGACCCCCTCATGATTGTAACCCAGATTAAACACATTAGTGATGTCATGATCCAAAGCTGCGGCTCTGAGAGTCCATGCTTTATAGTGGATCAGAAGAGCCGGCTCACATCCAGAGAGAGCCGGCTCACATCAAGAGAGAGCCGGCTCCCAGTTAGTTCCTTTCCCTGCTTAGCTCTCTCAGTGCTCAGCCCCAGCTCTGCTCTGCTT
>NC_048290.1:241446-244729 GCF_009762535.1 Notolabrus celidotus
TTTCTTTTCCTTGGCTTTCCTTTCTTAGCTCTCATTTCCTCTCCTTTCATTCCCTTAGTGATCATTTCCTGTCCTTTCCTTAATGATCATTTCCTTTCCTCAGCTTTCCATTCCTTACCTTCTTTTTCCTCTCCTTTCCTTGCCTCATGTTTCCTTCCCTTACGACCAAATTCCACCAGATCTGATCGGTTTCTATTCTAGTCAATGTGTTAACTTCCACTGGATCCACTCCGTTGCGTTCCGGCTCCGTCTCTGATCCGGCAGGTCTGAGTCCTCCGGATCAGATCCACAAGACTTCTATTTGTCCCGGATGCCGGATCACGACGCATCAATCTCAACAGAGCAGATGGAGCGGGACAGGAAGTCAGGTTTCACCAAAACCAAATGAAAACATCCGGTTAATTTTCAGAATAAAACACTCTGTGTTATCACCAGATCGTATTTCACTTAACTACAACAACAAACCAAAGTCATGATGAGCGGAGCCAGGCCTGGAGTCAACAGGTCAGAGGTTTTCAGAGGACCAGAAAGACAACATGGATGAGGAGAGGAGGAGGAGGAGAATCCTTGATTCAGGGATTACAGAAGGGGAAACCTCGGTCACATGACTCCAGCTGTCCGGAGGTCCTGGATGTTGACGGACGAAAGAGCAGGGAGCCGGACCGCAGTGGATCTGGTGGAAGTCCTGTGTAAGATCACTCAGACTCAGATGTGTTGCTTTGTATTCACATTAAACCTGATCAACAGGTGACTGTGCTCGTCTCAACGTTTCAACCCAGAAGCATCAATGTGTGATTTGTCCTGCAGCGCACTTTCAGGAGCATTTAACACCTTTGTGTGCTTGATGAAGAGGACGGTGTCTTTCTGTGTTATTTGCAGATTTTGCAGCACAAAATCAGACTCAGTTTGCAAAGTTTGCAGCTTAATGTTGATTCTGCATTGATTTATGTGAAGCGTAGAGATCCAGACGACTAAATGGTTTTGCCGATGTATCAGAGGGAGGTAACCAGCTGGCCAGTGAAAGTCAGGTGATAGTAACGGGAAGGTTTGTGTGTGAGGATGAATCTGACGTGACCGAGGAGCTAATGATGCTGGAGTAAAGAATGGCCGACAGTTAAAGAAACAGCAGGGAGGACGAAGAGCGAGCCGAGGGCGCCGCGGGAGGTCTGACAGAGAGGGAAGGTCTGGATCCTCTGAAGCTTCACCTGTCGCTCCACACCTGCAGCGGTCTCTGCTCCCTGAGAGGTCAATCTGAGACACAACACTGAATCCAGCTGAGTCAGAGTCACACACACACACACACACACACACACACACACACACACACACACACACACACACACACACACACACACAAACACAAACACAGGCATGCTGTCTGATAGCCTCCAGCTGCTGCTGTTAACACACATGTGGAGAGCAGATCGAACAACATAGCCGACATGTTTTCAGGTGGGTAATTATCAGGAGGGTGTGTGTGCCTCATGTCAGCTCTGTAATGTGTTTCTACTGGGAGTGAGATTATATATTGACCTAAACAAACACACACACACACACACACACACACACACACACACACACACACACACACACACACACACACACACACACACACACACACACACACAGACACGTGCAGGAGACCACAAAGAAAACTCCAGCTTTATATATTTGATGAACACTGTACGGCGTCTGTCTTTCGTCCATGTCGGCCTTGAAGGAAGCGAGCTGCAGGTTCCAGGAAGAGAGAGAGACGCTGGAAAGAAGAGCGATCAGTTCCTGGAAAGATAACCTTCAACTTGACTCACGGCAGTCACTCACTCACAGAGATGCTGCTGCTGGTTGCGTTGTGACTCAAGTGACGGCACAAAAGGTGGAGAGGTTGTCTGGATCTGGTGGATCGTGAGGACTTGAGGTGTAGTGGTGGGGAGTGACGTGTGGAGCAGAGGACGGGAGAGTTAAATCAGCTGCATGAAAAACAGAACAACAAAAACAACAACAGTGAGGCTGATCGGAGGAGAAGCCTTCTCGCCCTCTTCTCTGAACAGATGGGAATGAATCTGCTCCACAGAGCGCCCCCTGCAGGATTGGAGCTTGGACTCTTCCCTGTATCACTTCAGGACAAAAACTCGACCTCTGCATGACCTTGTAATTATATATCCCTACATTAAACACACGTTAGTATGACTTTGACTTCACTGCTCACTGGGAACCCTTCCCCACATGAGTGGAGACAGGGTTCCAACAAACGTTCTCCTCAGACTCTTTCCAAACAGACCCAACATCAAGACCAGATCAGATCCAGTCCCCTCTTCCAGACAGGACTCAGTCTGATATCACCTTAATCCACCATGAGCAGAGCACTTTGCAGCATTTAGTAAGTTACAGTGGCAAGGACAAACTTCCTTTAACAGGCAGAAACCTCCAGCAGGACCAGACTCATGTTAGACACACATCTGAATCTGAGACCGTGTTGGAGAGAGGGATAGAGGGAGATGAAGAGAGAGAGAGATGATAGTGGGGAGACGGATAGTAGTAGTTGTAGCAGCTGGAGTCTGGACCACGTCCACAGCAGCAGAGATCCAGAGGAACCTACGAGACAAGGGAGCTCAGGGACTCCAGAAAGGTCTAAGAAAAGAGAGAAGAGAGGGAGACCAGAAGAAAGAAAAAGAGGAGAAGAAATGGGGAAGGAAAGGACAGAAGGAAAGGACAGGATGAGAAAAGGAGACATAAAGGATGAAGAAACATGGAAAGAAAGAAAGAAAGAAAGAAAGAATGAAGGATTCAAGGAATGACAGAGAAAAAGAAAAAAGCAAGAAAGAAAGACATGAGGAATAAAAAAAGAAGGAAGGAAGGAAGGAAGGTATGAGCAAAGAAAGAAAGGAAAGAAAGAAAGAAAGAACGAGAGAAAGGAAGGAAGGAAGGAATGAAAGAAAGGAAAAAAGAAAGAAAGAAGGAAGGAAAGAAAGTAAAGAAAGAAGGAAAGAAAGAAAGAAAGAAAGAAGTAAATAAGTAAAGAAAGAAAGAAGGAAAGAAGTAAAGAAAAAAGTAAAGAAAGAAAGAAAGAAAGAAAGAAGGAAAGAAGTAAAGAAAGAAAGAAGGAAGGAAGGAAAGAAAGAAAGAAAGAAAAAAGAAAGAAAGAAAGAAGGAAGGAATGAAAGAAAGAAAGAAAGAAATAAGAAAGAAAGAAAGAAAGAAAGAAAGAAAGAACAAAGAAAGCAAGGAAGGAGAAGGAAGGAAGGAGAAGGAAGGAAGGAAGGAAGGAAGGAAGGAAGGAATGAAG
>NC_048290.1:244929-261259 GCF_009762535.1 Notolabrus celidotus
TTTGGGGAGAACACAAAAAACCTTACCTAATGCAGAGCATGATATTTATTAATCACTTCAATCAGAAAGGCCTCGACAGTGGATGACTGTTCACATACAGAGAACGTCGTGTGTCAATTAACATTAAAGCTGCTGTGAGGAACTTCTGGTGTGTATCGATTCTGGCGCCCCCTTGTGCACAAAGTGATACCTCTTATCTCTTGTCATAAACATGCAAAAGTAGTGTTTTCAACAAAAGCCTCATCCTGTTGTCTTTTAACAGTCAACTTTACCAGGTAATGTGATTAGTTTCCATGAAAACAGTCAAATAAAGGCTGTTCCTGAAGCAAGATGTCCATCATCTGGTCTGACACCGACCCCCTCAGGGCGGTTTCAGGCATTAAAAATGACAGCAGAGAAGGTGCCAGTGTTGCTGCTGATGGTCTTGTTTGCTATTGAAGGTCATAAAGAGGCATCAGTATCATTTTCAGTCTGTTTCTCAGCCAGTTCAAAACTCCTCACAGGGCCTTTAAAGAATAAAGTGACTTAGGGAACTTTAAACCTGACCCTTTCATTCCAGAGTGCAAACTCCAAACTGAACTGACCCTGAGTTAAATTAAACACGTCAGGAGGCGGTCCCTCTCCTCACTCCTCCAGGTCCTCTTTACTGGTTTTTATTGAACTTAACTCGTTTCCAACTTCCAGTTCTGACAACTGTTTGAAACCTGACTATGAACTGTCCTTTAATTCCATAAAGCAAACTCAAAACGTAAATAACTCTGACCTAAACTGAACAAATGTCCGGCGGATAGTAAACCTTTCACCCACCGGTAGAAACTGACTCAAGAATCATGTTTAGATCTTCTTCTTCTGCACGACAGATTCTGTTGCTTCTTGAAGCAGCTGCCATCATGACAGCTTGTTTAAAGGTGACATATCATGCAAAATTGACTTTTTAATGGTTCTTTACCTGAAATCTGTGTCCCTGGCTACAAACCCCCCGAGAATGAAAAGAATCCATTCTGCCCCTGTTCTGATTTCTCCACCTTTCTGTAAATGTGTGCTGAAACCAGCCGTTTCAGACTTCCGTGTTTTTGTTACGTAACAACAATATCCGGTCTGTCACAGAGTCAGAGCTCGGAGCTTGTTCAGCCCATAGACTGTATAAAATACAACTCAACCCCTCCTCCGTTTTTCATTCCCTGCACACATGTGTGCTAACAAGGAGCTTAGGAGGGAGGCATGCTAGTTGTAGGCTGTCTTAATAAACACAAAGGTCGCTTTGACTCCCCACGTCTGCAGATTTGAAGATATAGTGGATGATTTTTACTTGTCATGGATAAGTGCTAGTGCTAATTAGCATAGCCACATAGCTATATGTTCATAGCTGTAGCTGTAGCTGTAGCTGTAGCTGTAGCTGTAGCTGTAGCTGTAGCTGTAGCTGTAGCTGTAGCTGTAGCTGTAGCTGTAGCTGTGTACCAAGACACACGTCGACATACTGACAAATAAAACAACAAGAAACACTAAATCTGTGACCAATCCTTCAGAAAAGGTCCTGCTGCCTTTCTGGCAGAGGTCGGTTTTACTCCCCACGTCTGCAGATTTGAAGATCTAGTGGATGATTTTTATTTATCATGGATAAGTGCTAGAGCTAGTTAGCATAGCCACATAGCTACATGTTGGTAGCTGTGTACCAAGACACACGTCTACATGCTGATAAATAAAACAACAAGAAACACTAAATCTATGACCAATGGTTCAGAAAGGTCCTGCTGTAGGCGCCTCTCCATCAGGATCAGATTCTGGATCAGATTCAGAGGGTTGAAGTAACGCGATCTCTGAGCAGCCGTGTATATTCAGCCAACATGTAAACATTAGATCAACGTGCTGGAGAGCCGAGGCACATCCACTTCCTGAGGGGGCGTGGTCAGAGAGAAAACAGACTGTTCTGATGAGGAATGAAGAAGAGGACTTTTCAGGCAGACCAGAATCTGATTTCAAAGTGTTTTTTTGAGCATAAACTTTAAAGACATGTTTTGGGGACCTCTTAGACCAATATATGTTGATGAAAAAAGCGTGATATGTCCCCTTTAATTACCTGAGTCAGACATCTTATCCTAAAGAATCAAACATGTTGACTTAGGAGAAGAATAAAAAAGGCTTAAGTCTCCCTCTTGAAATAGACCTTTGTCCTAAAGGGCATAAAGAGCAGAATCCTTTAAACTAAGGATGAAGGTGATTTCACCCGAGGAGGCCAGAATCATCAAGAGAGGATTTAGGACAAAAACTCATCTTCATCAAAAAATGACTCAGGCACTTATTTTAATAAGGTGACGATATGTGTTTCTTTTTTCCAGGAGCTGGCATGATATTATACATGGGGCTCTATGGGGATTGACTCACTTTTGGAGGCAGCCTCAAGTGGATGTTTGAGGAACTGCAGTCTGTGATGAGAGAAGGAACTACACACATCTATTTACTTTATGGGAGCTTCTGTTACTGAGATGTGTTTGAATTATTAAATATCTCAAAGAAAAATTATACTCATCTTTTGGAGCTGGATTTTTAAGGCATGAAATGTAGAAATATAAATGTTACGTCCACATTTTCATCATAAATATATACCTTAATAAATTAATATTGAAGATCTTTATGATCAAGTATGAAATAAAAGATTAACGCTGCATGTTCAGAGATTAGGACCTCTCTTTGTTCGGGTCTCTCACTGTTTTATTTGTGTAGTTTGTAAAGGAGCCACCAGGTGGCGTCAGAGCATTAAACTGTCCTCTGAGTGTCTTTACTGCTGAAATGTCTGAAGTTCCTCTCCTTCAGTTTTAAGACATTTCATTCTTCTCCCACCTCTGAGAGAGAAACACATCTTTGAGACAGCTGTAGGGAGAAAAGGACTCTCTGAGAAAACAGAGGAAACATGGAAACACATGATTTAACACCAAATGATACTCTGACTACACCAAGAAGGTAATAAACAGACCTCTTCTTATAACAAACAAAAACAAAGCTCTGTGCCTGCAGGGTCCTAACAGAGTCTTTTACTGCCTCAAAGTGGATCCAGAGTCAGAGGGTCTGTGGAGCAGATGATGAACAGACCACCGGGCTCACAGCTCGGCCTCATTAGAATAATAGTGGGTATAAAACCGTCTTTGTTTCAGGAGCACAACAGCAGGTTTCCATTTACTGAGTCACAGCGACGAGTCTCTCTGCACAGGGCCACAAGAGGGCGGTGAGGACGACCTAACAAAGACCCAACATCAAGACCGGATCAGATCCAGTCCCATCTTCCAGACAGGACTCAGTCTGATCTCATCTTAATCCACCATGAGCAGAGCACTTTGCAGCATTTAGCTAGTTACAGTGGCAAGGACAAACTTCCTTTAACAGGCAGAAACCTCCAGCAGGACCAGACTCATGTTAGACACACATCTGCTGAGACCGTGTTGGAGAGAGGGATAGAGGGAGATGAAGAGAGAGAGAGAGATGATAGTGGGGAGACGGATAGTAGTAGTTGTAGCAGCTGGAGTCTGGACCACGTCCACAGCAGCAGAGATCCAGAGGAACCTACGAGACAAGGGAGCTCAGGGACTCCAGAAAGGTCTAAGAAAAGAGAGAAGAGAGGGAGACCAGAAGAAAGAAAAAGAGGAGAAGAAATGGGGAAGGAAGGACGGGATAAGAAAAGGGCACATGAAGGATGATGAAACATGGAAAGAACAAAGAGAGAAAGAAAGAAAAGAGGGAGGAAAGAAGGAATGACATAGAGAAGAAAAAAGAAAGAAGGAAAAGAAAGAATCAAGGAGATAAAGAAAGAAAGAAAGAATGAAATAAAGAAGAAAGAAAGAAAAGAGGGATGAAAGAGAGAAAGAAAGAGGGACAGCAGGAAAGAAGGAATGACATAACAAAGAAAAAAGAAAGAAGGATGGAAAGAAAGAAAAAGAGGAGAATAAAAGTTGAAGGTATGATGGAAGGAAAGGAGACATAGAGGATGAAGAAAGATGGAAAAAACAAAGAGAGAAATAAAGGCCGAAAGAAGAACGAGATAAGTGAAAACAGAAAGAAAGAAAGAAAGAAAGAAAGAAAGAAAGAAAGAAAGAAAGAAAGAAAGAAAGAAAGAAGGAAAGAAAGAAAGACAGAAAGAAGGAAAGAAAGAAAGAAAGAAAGAAAAAAGGAAAGAAAGAAAGGATGAAGGAAAGAGAGAAAGAAGAAAGAAAGAAGAAGGAAATAAAGAAAAAAAAAGAGGAAGAAAGAAGAAAGAAGAAAGAAGGAAAAAAAAAGAAAGAAAGAAAGAAAGAAAGAAAAAAGAAGAAATAAAGAAAGAATGAAAGAAAGAAAGAAAGAAAGAAAAAAGAAAAAAGAAGGAAAGAAGAATGAAAGAAAGAAAAGAAAGGAGAAAGAAGGAAAGAAAGAAGAAGAAAAAGGAAAGAAGAAAGAAAGAAGAGAAAGAAGAAAAAAAGGAAGAAAGAAAGAAGGAAAGAAAGAAGAAAGAAAAAGAAGAAAGAAAGAAGGAAGAAAGAAAGAAAGAAAGAAGAAAGACAGAAGAAAAAAAAGAAAGAAATAAAGAAAGAAAAAAAGAAAGAAAAGAAAGAAAAGAAAAAAGAAAGGAATGAAGAAAGAAAGAAAGAAAGAAGAAAGAAAGAAAGAAAGAAAGAAAGAAAGGAAGAAAGAAAGGAAGACAGAAAGAAAGAAAGAAAGAAAGAAAGAAAGGAAGAAAGAAAGGATGAATAAAAGACCCTAAAAAGGAATCTCCAGCAGAGATCCAGAGGAACCTACGAGACAAGGGAGCTCAGGGACTCCAGAAAGGTCTATGGTTAGTAACTTTAATGGGACAGGAAGAGTTAAAGTGAGAGACAGGCAGAGAGAGGAGAGAGAGGGAAAGACAGGATCCCAGTGTGTCAGTCTAAGCCTATAGCTTCTATTAAAGGTAAACATCACTATCATCATCTTCATCACTCCTCAGTGTTTGTCCAGGCGTGCCTGGTTTGATGGTGGGGGGTGTAATGTGACACCATGATGGCTCTCACTCGGCCATCTGTCCCAGAGACTAATACCTGACCCATAATGACTCCTCACCTCGGTGTTACGACCCATTAGCTCCCATCAGGCGGGGCGAGGATCGCTCTTTACGCCCCACAGAGGAGTGTTTACCCAGGACCGCTCAGCAGGGAGCTCTGACCGCTCTGAGAGAGTCTGCTGAGGTGTCACTGCTGACGGCAGCTGTTAACAACCTCCAGGAATCAGAGCAACACAAACACACACACACACTCACCACACACACACACACACACACACACTCACACACGCTCACACTCACACACACACACACACACACACTCACCACACACACACACACACACACACACCACACACACACACACACACTCACACAAACACAAACACTGCTGTTACAGAGGGAGAGACCACAGATGAGCAGCTAGGAGCTCAGAAGACAGATAGAAAGAAAGAAGAACAAAGAAAGAAGGAAGGAAAGAATGAAAGGAAGAAGGAAAGAAAGAAAGAAGGAAGGAAAGTAGGAAGGAAGGAATGAAAGACAAAAAGAAAGAAAGAAAGAAAGAAAGAAAGAAAGAAAGAAAGAAAGAAGGAAGGAAAGAAGGTAGGAAGGAATGAAAGAAAGAAAGGAAAGAACGAAAGAATGAAAGGAAGAAGGAAAGAAAGAAAGAAGGAAGGAAAGTAGGAAGGAAGGAATGAAAGAAAGAAAGAAAGAATGAAAGGAAGACGGAAAGAAAGAAAGAAGACAGAAAGAAAGAAAGAAAGAAAGAAAGAAGACAAAAAGAAAGAAAGAAATAAGAAAGAAAGAAGACAAAAGAAGAAAGAAAGAAAAGAAGGATAATGAAAGAAAAGAAAGGAAGACGAAAGAATTAAAGAAAATGCAAGAAAGAAAGAAGGAAGGAAAGAAGAAAGAAAGAAAGAGACAAAAGAAAGAAAGAAAGAAGACATAGAAAAGAAAGAAAGAAGGAAGGAAAGAGGAGATATGAAAGAAAGAAAGGGAAGAACGAAAGAAATGAAAGGAACTGTAAATAAAGAAGAAAGAGACAGAAAAAAAGATAAAGAAAGAAAAGAAAAGAAGAAAGAAAAAGAAAGAAAGAAAGAAAGAAAGAAAGAAAGAAAGAACGAACGAAAGAAAGGCTGAATAACAGACCCCAAAAAAGGAATCTCCAGCAGAGATCCAGAGGAACCTACGAGACAAGGGAGCTCAGGGACTCCAGGTCGGTCTATGGTTAGTAACTTTAATGGGACAGGAAGAGTTAAAGTGAGAGACAGGCAGAGAGAGGAGAGAGAGGAGAAGCTGTCGAATGAAACGCTGAAAGAAAGCAGATCTCAAAGTTTTACTTTGCAGAGAGAAGGATGCACATTTCTTAAGTTCTGCAGAACAACAAAGTTTCAGAGACACATGGTCACAATCTCCCTTCGTCCCTGAGCTCGACTCAAATGTTTGCACACGTTGGAGAGGCTTGCGCAATGGAACCCAGAAACTCCTCTTCCTGGAGTGATGCAGATTTTTAGGGGATCCAGACTCCTCTGAGGGAGAGTCGGATGTTATTACTGCAGGAAACAGAAAGCAGAGGAGCGTGAGGGAGCGTGAGGGAGCTTGAGGGAGCCAGAGGACCTTCAGACGGGCTGGAGTTAGTGTGAAACTGAACACACGGCACATCAGGTCTGTGTTAGAGCGTCAGCAGCTACAGGGAGACGTGTCTCACAAACACATGATGTATGGAGCTCCTGTCATATGTTACACAACGCTTCCTCTGTGAGGGAGGAAACACCGCTGCAGGCTCTGCAGGGAGGACCAGGAGTGTGTGTGTGTGTGTGTGTGTGATAGATGGTGCAGAGGCCCTAACACTCCTCTTCCCGTAATCCATCTGTTTTAGTACACACACACACACACACAGACACACACACACACACACACACACACACACACACACACACACACACACACACATATCGCCGAAGGTCTTCCTGCTGGTCTGCATGTTTTATTTATTCGTCCTTCATCAGGAGAGCGTTAACGGACGACCACACTGAGAGCCGGGTCAGAGCGGGACCCCATGCCCAGTCAAAGCCAGTTTACGATCAGTCATGAATCTGAACCCTACCTCGACCCTCCGTACGAGTCTCAGGACCAATCAGGAATCACCTTCTAGGAGTCGATGTCAACATCTCAGTATTTCCTCTTTAGGCAGTCGTTAGCATTTCACAACCTCCAGCCAGGACTTCCTTTTCTGTGCAGTGCTTACACCGCCATTTCTCAGCTCGTTCCATCCCCCAGAGGAGCTCCTGTTCGTCTGTTAGAGTCTCAGTTTCACTGTAAACAGTTCCACAGAGGCTTCCCTCTGGCTTCCTTAAGTATGAACCTGAAACAGAAACTGATGCTCTTGTGATTAATGGGTCTAAAGTTTGCTAAAATATAATGAAGCACATTTCTGGAGAGTCTCAGTTTCACTGTTAATAGTAAGTCACACAGAGGCTTCACTCTGGCTAACTCTAACGATATGAACCTGACAAAGAAACGGAATCCCTTATAAATAAGTCTTAAGTTCCCTGGACTAACATGGTGTAGATTTCTGGAGTCTCAGTTTCACTGTAAACAGTCCTTTCAACAGAGGCTTCATCCTGGCTGCCTTCAGTGGTATTAACCTGAAAAAGAAACTGATATTCTTGCAATTTTCTTTTGATTAATGAGTCTAAAGTTTGCTCTAAGGACATAATAATGCAGGTGCAAGATGAGTCTCAGTTTCACTGTTAATAGAAAGTCACACAGAGGCTTCATCCTGGCTAACTTTAGCAGTATTAACCTGATACAGAAACTGGTGTTCTTGTGATTAACAGGTCTTAAGTTTGTTCAAATGACATCATGATGCAGATTATTGGAGAGTCTCAGTTTCACTGTTAATAGAAAGTCACACAGAGGCTTCATCCTGGCCAACTTTAGCGGTATTAACCTGAAAAAGAAACTGATGTTCTTTCAATTTTCTTGTGATTAGAGTCTAAAGTTTGCTCTAAGGATATAATAATGCAGGATGCAAGATGAGTCTCAGTTTCACTGTTAATAGAAAGTCACACAGAGGCTTCATCCTGGCTAACTTTAGCAGTATTAACCTGATACAGAAACTGATGTTCTTGTGATTAACGTGTCTTAAGTTTGGTAAAATAACATCATGATGCAGATTCAAGGAGAGTCTCAGTTTCACTGTTAATAGTAAGTCACATGGAGGCTTGATCCTGGCTTCCATCAGCTGTATGATCCTGAAACAGAAACTGATGTTCTTGTGATTAACGTGTCTTAAGTTTGGTAAAATAACATCATGATGCAGTTTCAAGGTGAGTCTCAGTTTCACTGTTAACAGTGAGGTCTACAGTGGCTTCACACTAGCTAACCTTAATGTTATGAACCTGACAAAGAAACAGAATCTCTTGTAAAAAAAAAAAGTCTTAATTTGACTCCAATAACGTGATGTAGAGTTCTGGAGAGTCTCAGTTTCACTGTAAACAGTAAGTCACACAGAGGCTTCCCCCTGGCTAACTTAAGCAGTATGAACCTGAAACAGAAACTGATGTTCTTGTGATTAACGGGTCTTAAGTTTGTTCAAATAACATCATGATGCAGATTATTGGAGAGTCTCAGTTTCACTGTTAATAGAAAGTCACACAGAGGCTTCATCCTGGCCAACTTTAGCGGTATTAACCTGAAAAAGAAACTGATGTTCTTTCAATTTTCTTGTGAGTAATGGGTCTAAAGTTTGCTCTAAGGATATAATAATGCAGGATGCAAGATGAGTCTCAGTTTCACTGTTAATAGAAAGTCACACAGAGGCTTCATCCTGGCTAACTTTAGCAGTATTAACCTGATACAGAAACTGGTGTTCTTGGGATTAATGTGTCTTAAGTTTGTTCAAATAACATCATGATGCAGATTCAAGGAGAGTCTCAGTTTCACTGTAAACAGAAAGTTCCACAGAAGCCTTACTCCGGCTAACTTCAGCGGTATGAACCGACAGAGACTGATGTTCTTGAGATTTTCTTGTAATTGATGGCTCTTAAGTGTGCTAAAATAACATAATGATGCAGATTCAAGGAGAGTCTCAGTTTCACTGTTAATAGAAAGTTACACAGAGGCTTCATCCTGGCCAACTTTAGCGGTATTAACCGGAAACAGAAACTGATGTTCTTGTTATTAAGGTGTCCTAAGTTTGGTAAAATAACATCATGATGCAGTTTCAAGGTGAGTCTCAGTTTCACTGTTAATAGAAAGTCACAGAGGCTTCATCCTGGCCAACTTTAGCGGTATTAACCTGAAAAAGAAACTGATTTTCTTTCAATTTTCTTGTGATTAATGAGTCTAAAGTTTGCTCTAAGGATATAATAATGCAGGATGCAAGATGAGTCTCAGTTTCACTGTTAATAGAAAGTCACACAGAGGCTTCATCCTGGCTAACTTTAGCAGTATTAACCTGATACAGAAACTGGTGTTCTTGGGATTAATGTGTCTTAAGTTTGTTCAAATAACATCATGATGCAGATTCAAGGAGAGTCTCAGTTTCGCTGTAAACAGAAAGTTCCACAGAAGCCTTACTCCGGCGGTATGAACCGACAAAGACTGATGTTCTTGAGATTTTCTTGTAATTGATGGCTCTTAAGTTTGCTAAAATAACATAATGATGCAGATTCAAGGTGAGTCTCAGTTTCACTGTTAATAGTAAGTCACATGGAGGCTTGATCCTGGCTTCCATCAGCTGTATGATCCTGAAACAGAAACTGATGTTCTTGTGATTAACGTGTCCTAAGTTTGGTAAAATAACATCATGATGCAGTTTCAAGGTGAGTCTCAGTTTCACTGTTAACAGTGAGGTCTACAGTGGCTTCACACTAGCTAACCTTAATGTTATGAACCTGACAAAGAAACAGAATCTCTTGTAAAAAAAAAAAGTCTTATTTTGACTCCAATAACGTGATGTAGAGTTCTGGAGAGTCTCAGTTTCACTGTAAACAGTAAGTCACACAGAGGCTTCCCCCTGGCTAACTTAAAGGGGACATATCACGCTTTTTTCATCAACATATATTGGTCTAAGAGGTCCCCAAAACATGTCTTTAAAGTTTATGCTCATAAAAACACTTTGAAATCAGATTCTGGTCTGCCTGAAAAACCCTCTTCTTCATTCCTCATCAGAACACTCTGTTTTCTCTCTGACCACGCCCCCTCCGGAAGTGGGTGTGGCCTCGGCTCTCCAGCACGTTGATCTAATGTTTACATGTTGGCTGAATATACACGGCTGCTCAGAGATCGCGTTACTTCAACCCTCTGAATCTGATCCTGATGGAGAGGCGCCTGCAGCAGGACCTTTCTGAACCATTGGTCACAGATTTAGTGTTTCTTGTTGTTTTATTTGTCAGTATGTAGACGTGTGTCTTGGTACACAGCTACCAACATGTAGCTATGTGGCTATGCTAACTAGCGCTAGCACTTATCCATGATAAATAAAAATCATCCACTAGATCTTCAAATCTGCAGACGTGGGGAGTAAAACCGACCTCTGCCAGAAAGGCAGCGGGACCTTTTATGAAGGATTGGTCACAGATTTAGTGTTTCTTGTTGTTTTATTTGTCAGTATGTCGACGTGTGTCTTGGTACACAGCTACAGCTACAGCTACAGCTATGAACATATAGCTATGTGGCTATGCTAATTAGCGCTAGCACTTTATTCCATGAAAACTAAAAATCATCCACTAGATCTTCAAATCTGCAGACGTGGGGAGTCAAAGCGACCTTTGTGTTTATTAAGACAGCCTACAACTAGCATGCCTCCCTCCTAAGCTCCTTGTTAGCACACATGTGTGCAGGGAATGAAAAACGGAGGAGGGGTTGAGTTGTATTTTATACAGTCTATGGGCTGAACAAGCTCCGAGCTCTGACTTCCTGTTACAGACCGGATATTGTTGTGACGTAACAAAAACACTGAAGTCTGAAACGGCTGGTTTCAGCACACATTTACAGAAAGGTGGAGAAATCAGAACAGGGGCAGAATGGAGTCTTTTCATTCTCGGGGGGTTTGTAGACAGGGACACAGATTTCAGGTAAAGAACCATTAAAAAGTCCATTTTGCATGATATGTCACCTTTAACATGTATGAACCTGAAACAGAAACTGATGTTCTTCTGATTAATGGGTCTTAAGTTTACAGTTAACATCCCGCTGTATTAGGGACACAAACACCTGAGCCGGGGAAGCTTTATAAAAAGATTTAATACTGTTAAATTCAGTTTTTTTTACACATTCATCTGGAAACATTTCTGTACATGTTAGGCTGAAATCAGCTGGAGGAGGATAAGTGCAAAACTTGTTCTGTAACACTGGACGTCAGTCTGAAACATCGGATCTGTAAACAAAGCTGACTGAGACGTAAGGAAGGTGCAAAATATTATTATTATTAAAGACCACTTCTATAAAATCATGATGTATGACGTTATTACAGAAGTCAGGATGTGTTTTAATCAGTTATTTCTTTAGTATAAATTCAGCCTTTTTTTAAATCTTCCATAAAACACAAATATTATTTACAGTATGTACAAAACAACATCTTTATAAACACTGTACACAAACAAACGCAGCTCTCACAGTCTGTCAGCGGGGGAACTCAGTCCATGAACCCCGCCGTGAAGAAGCAGCGAGCGTCGCAGAGAGTGAGCTGCTTCCTGAGGCCTCCGTGAGGATCCAGCTCAGTCCAGCTGTTCTTCACATCAGGCTGACGGACGACAGAGAAGCAGATCATCCCAGCGCCAAAATCTCATCTGGGACCGCCGCCCAGATACAGGATCCAAAGTGATCCGGGAAGAGAGAGAAGAAAAGTCCCAGGAGGTCTATGTGGAGGAATGATCCGAGGAAGAGGACTCCACCTGAGAGTACTGGACCAGGGGGACGGACAGGTCCACGTACTCCTGCAGGGACACAGAGAGCAAAGTCAGCTGATCGCTCTCTAAGTTTCCTTCATTTGCTCGTGCAACTTTTAAATCAAGCAGAGAAGCTTCTGTGTCCTTTCAAAATAAAAGCACCATAAATAACATCTTCTTTAAGGTCATCTCAGCTCTAAAGCTTGAACAAAAATCAAACTACAACCACCCTTAGAATGTGGAACATATCATTAAGTCTCTGGAAAAGAGTTTGCAGAGTTACAGAACTTCCTCTGAGTCACCAGACTAAATCTACCCGGCTCACATTTCTTCTGATTCCTTCAAATCAGACACTTTAATAAAACAAAGTCTCCTCATTTTCCCAACCATCCACCTGGGTCCCCGACTGACTCTCTCCTCACCTCCGACCCCACCCCGAAAACGCTCCATCTCTTTACTACACAGCGCCATCGAATCCCTTAACTCCAACCCGACAACCAAACTGAAGCAGACATGGGAGCAGGAGCTTGGCATGTCTATACCTGATGACCAATGGGAGCAAAGCCTTGCTCTTGTTCACACACCCTCTCTGTGTGCCAGACACGGTCTTTTGCAGTGTAAGGTTATATTCAGAGCACACTACACGAATGCCCGGACGCTGACGACACTTGTAACAGATGCAAGAATTCACCTGCTAATCACTCCCATATGTTCTGGTCCTGCCCGCAACTACAAGGTTTTTGGAGTCAGATTTTTGACACACTGGGAACAGTATTTGATACAGTCCTGCTCCCTGACCCACTCACTGTCCTATTTGGAGTCAAACCTTCTGGAGTGCCCAACCTCTCAGCGGCCAAACGGCACACCTTAGCCTTTAGGACTCTGCTAGCTAGACGCCTCATCCTGTTCAGGTGGAAGCACACGCTCCCTCCTTCCCATAACAGCTGGCTCAGGGAGATCCTGAGTCATATTCAACTTGAGAAGATCCGATTCTCACTTGGGGGATCAAAAAATTCTTTTGACAAGACCTGGAAGTCCTTCATCGAATACTTAGAACAGCTGTTCACCCAGATGAAGATCTCCTTCCCCTTCTCTCCCCCTCTTCCTTCTATCTATCTCTAATGCCTTAAAGTTTATTTAATTCATTTATTTATTTTACCTAATTTGGTCTGTCTGTTTTTTTTGTTTGCCTTATGTAAGTAATGTGAGGTTTGGGTGGGAGGAGCTTGGGGTCATGGTCATGAAAAGACCAGTAAAATTGTTGTAGTGTGTTATATTGAAGTACTGCCATTGGCGCACACACTCTTTGTCACTTCTGTGTAATGTTTATGCAGCATTGAAAAAAGTAGCATCTGTCAAGCACTGTCAATGTTTACATGCACTGTAATTACAAAATCTAGAAAAAGAATTGTGAAAGAACTTCCTCTGAGTCCTGCTTTCAGCCGGGTTCCAAAGCTTTGTAATGGTTTTATATTTACATACCTGGGTGGTACGTGGTTTTTCAGTAATTAAACATCAAAATAACAAAGTATTCTGAAGCTCTAACAGCCAAGAGAGCTATTATGAAACCCTGAGACGCAAAGTTTGAGGCCTAAACTCACAATGAGACGAATAACTGGAGGTCGCTGATCTGAGGATAAATCAGAGGTAAAGGTTTTTACATGTTGAGGAGCGCTGGCTTCAGTTTGTTATGATTTATATTCATGTTCTCCTCCTCTCAGCCTCTCAGCCTCTCAGCCTCTCTGTCGACTCTGAACGTGTTTGAATTGTTGGAAACAGTCGGAGTGGAGAAGTCTTAAAGAGACACTTCACCTGGTTGGCCATGAGAGAAAGCGTCCGGTCTAAATCTTCCACCAGCTGCAGGAAAGTCGGCCTGCGTGACGGGACGGCGTTCCAGCAGTCCCTCATCATCAGGTACCTGAAGAACACGAGGTCAGAGGTCACAGAGGTCACAGAGGTCAGACAGGAGGGAAGACGTGTTCAGGAGGAGGAGCAGCAGATCGGTTGTACTCACAGCTCCTGTGTGCACGCTGAAGGCTTCTCCATTCGATGTCCCTCCTTCAGCAGCTTGAAGAGCTCCTCCACGGGGACGCCGGGGTACGGAGACCCCCCGAGGGTGAAGATCTCCCACAGCAGGACTCCGAAAGACCACCTGCAGGAAACACACATCACAGAATGACTCCTTACAGATGTTACAGCAGGACAGTGGAAACTTCTGGGTTCAGGTCTTGGAGGTTGGACCTACACGTCGCTCTGGTGTGTGTAGACCCGGTCAAACAACGCTTCAGGAGCCATCCACTTCACCGGGAGACGACCCTGCAGGGAACACAAGACGTCAGAAACAGCCCTAAACTCTCTCTGTGCTGGTTCTCAGACAGTTCTCGTGGCTCACATTGGTGGTCTTCTTGTAGTAGTCGATGTGGTGGACGTCTCTCGCGAGGCCGAAGTCTGCGATCTTCATCACGTTGTCTTCGGTCACCAGGACGTTACGGGCGGCCAGGTCTCTGTGGATACACTGCAGGAGGAGACAGACCAGTTACAGACCAGGTTCAGGATCTTAGTTTGTTATGTGACCTTAAAGTGTCCACAGACGAACCTTCTTGGAGGCGAGGTACGCCATCCCTCGGGCCACCTGGTACGCAGCAGAAACCAGCTCTCTGATCTCCAGACCGTCCAGAGACGCCTGCCTGGACCCGCTCCAGTACTCCAACCCCGCAGGTCTCCGAGCTCGCAGGTACTCCCTGAGGTTCCCCTGAGAGGCGTACTCCACCACCACGTAGAGAGGACCTGCAGGGACACAAGAGAGGGGGATGTGAGTGAGTGTGTTTCATTAAGGTACCTCCTCCTCCCCCCTTCAGGATGGACTCTCAGGACCCTCTCACCGTCCTGCGTGCACGCTCCCAGCAGGTTGATGATGTTCTTGTGTTTGCCGATCATCTTCATCATCTCCATCTCAGAGATCAGGTCGGACAGATCCTTCTCTGTGGCGTCGGCTGCAAACAGGAAGTCAAGTTTACTCTCTTATTATACGATACAGATAAAGGAACCACGCTGCTGCCCGTGTGATCCAGGAGCTGGATGCTGATTGGTTCAGAGAGTTTGACTCACCTTTCAGCATCTTCACGGCGACCTTCGTCAGACGTGTCGGCTTGTTTTTATCGATCCCGACGGCCTCAGCCAGAACCACCTGACCGAAGCATCCCTCACCCAGAGGCTTCCCCAGCGTCAGCCTGAGGACACACACACACACACACACACACACACACACATACACACAGAAGACATGTCAGTGGAGGAAGCTTCAGAGAGGCAGGGTAATAGAATCAGGTTGTGGAGCAGGTCGGTGGTCGTACCGGTCTCGGGACAGCTCCCACGCCGGGTCATGAGGGAGCTCGTACTCGGACATCCCGGTCAGGATGGTGGTGGCCGCGCTGGAGAGGCGAGACTGACGCATCAAACACATCCCGGACTGCAGGGAGAACGAGGACTCCACGGACACCTGAGGAAGAGGAGGAGGAGGAGAGAAACCACGAGTAAGGAATGAGATCCTGGAAACAAAGACGGGCCGAGACTCTGGAGTTAAGAGACTTAAGAGATCAGAAGTAGGAAGAAGTACCAAAATAACAGATCTTGGCACCCTTCTGTTGGGTACTGGTCTGACCTTAAAGGGTCTCTCTTCAAACCTGATCTCTTAAGGAGCTGAGAGAGTGTAATGTCCTGGGTGGTGCGTGTGTTACCTGTCTCCTCAGAGGGATGCTCTTGGCCAGCTTCTGCACGGCTAACTGGCTGTTGAAGTCGCTCTTCTTGGGGGCGCAGCAGAGCCTGCAGATGACTCCTATCGCCGCGAGGATGACGATGACGAAGAACCCGAGGCAGTAGATGAAGATCTCCAGGTAGGTCTGAGAGGGCAGCGGGGCGGGAGGCTCGTCTGAGGACGACAAAGTCAGGTCATCACACTGCAAAAACTCAACATCTGACCAAGTGAAAGTGTCTCATTTTTAGTCTAAATGTCTTCTCCCTCTTGATTTAAGATACATTTTCTTAACAAGGAACATTTGAGTGAGATAGAGGGACTTGTTTTAAGACATCTTAAATATCTTGTTCAGTCAAACCATCTTGAAATGATCTTGTTTTGAGTTGTAATTTAGATGAAACAATGTTTATTCAACATTTCAGACATTTTTCAAGCTGAGATCTTATTTGTAGAAGACGGATAATCTTGATTTCACGAACCGTTGATGACGGTGAGCCACGCCGAGTGATGAGACACGCCGATGGAGTTCCCCGCCAGGCAGGTGTACTCTCCTGAGTCCTTCAGAGACACGTTCCTCAGAGTAAACACCTCCATCTCTTTATCCGTGGTGTTCAAACCCACAGTCTGAAAACAAAGAGACACCAGGTTACCGTCTGTGTTTAGGCTGGAGAAGAATCATAA
>NC_048290.1:261759-285598 GCF_009762535.1 Notolabrus celidotus
GCTTCCCCCTGGCTAACTTAAGCAGTATGAACCTGAAACAGAAACTGATGTTCTTCTGATTAATGGGTCTTAAGTTTACAGTTAACATCCCGCTGTATTAGGACACAAACACCTGAGCCGGGGAAACTTTATAAAAAGATTTAATACTGTTAAATTCAGTTTTTTTTACACATTCATCTGGAAACATTTCTGTACATGTTAGGCTGAAATCAGCTGGAGGAGGATAAGTGCAAAACTTGTTCTGTAACACTGGACGTCAGTCTGAAACATCGGATCTGTAAACAAAGCTGACTGAGACGTAAGGAAGGTGCAAAATATTATTATTATTAAAGACCACTTCTATAAAACCATGATGTATGACGTTATTACAGGAGCCAGGATGTGTTTTAATCAGTTATTTCTTTAGTATAAATTCAGCCTTTTTTAAAATCTTCCATAAAACACAAATATTATTTACAGTATGTACAAAACAACATCTTTATAAACACTGTACACAAACAAACGCAGCTCTCACAGTCTGTCAGCGGGGGGAACTCAGTCCATGAACCCCGCCGTGAAGAAGCAGCGAGCGTCGCAGAGAGTGAGCTGCTTCCTGAGGCCTCCGTGAGGATCCAGCTCAGTCCAGCTGTTCTTCACATCAGGCTGACGGACGACAGAGAAGCAGATCATCCCAGCGCCAAAATCTCATCTGGGACCGCCGCCCAGATACAGGATCCAAAGTGATCCGGGAAGAGAGAGAAGAAAAGTCCCAGGAGGTCTATGTGGAGGAATGATCCGAGGAAGAGGACTCCACCTGAGAGTACTGGACCAGGGGGACGGACAGGTCCACGTACTCCTGCAGGGACACAGAGAGCAAAGTCAGCTGATCGCGCTCTAAGTTTCCTTCATTTGCTCGTGCAACTTTTAAATCAAGCAGAGAAGCTTCTGTGTCCTTTCAAAATAAAAGCACCATAAATAACATCTTCTTTAAGGTCATCTCAGCTCTAAAGCTTGAACACAAATCAAACTACAACCACCCTTAGAATGTCGAACATATCATTAAGTCTCTGGAAAAGAGTTTGCAGAGTTACAGAACTTCCTCTGAGTCACCAGACTAAATCTACCCGGCCCACATTTCTTCTGATTCCTTCAAATCAGACACTTTATTAAAACAAAGTCTCCTCATTTTCCCAACCATCCACCTGGGTGCCCGACTGACTCTCTCCTCACCTCCGACCCCAACCCGAAAACGCTCCATCTCTTTACTACACAGCGCCATCGACTCCCTTAACTCCAACCCGACAACCAAACTGAAGCAGACATGGGAGCAGGAACTTGGCATGTCTATACCTGATGACCAATGGGAGCAAAGCCTTGCTCTTGTTCACACAGCCTCTCTGTGTGCCAGACACGGTCTTTTGCAGTGTAAGGTTATATTCAGAGCACACTACACGAATGCCCGGACGCTGACGACACTTGTAACAGATGCAAGAATTCACCTGCTAATCACTCCCATATGTTCTGGTCCTGCCCGCAACTACAAGGTTTTTGGAGTCAGATTTTTGACACACTGGGAACAGTATTTGATACAGTCCTTCTCCCTGACCCACTCACTGTCCTATTTGGAGTCCAACCTTCTGGAGTGCCCAACCTCTCAGCGGCCAAACGGCACACCTTAGTCTTTAGGACTCTGCTAGCTAGACGCCTCATCCTGTTCAGGTGGAAGCACACGCTCCCTCCTTCCCATAACAGCTGGCTCAGGGAGATCCTGAGTCATATTCAACTTGAGAAGATCTGATTCTCACTTGGGGGATCAAGGAATTCTTTTGACAAGACCTGGAAGTCCTTCACCGAATACTTAGAACAGCTGTTCACCCAGATGAAGCTCTCCTTCCCCTTCTCTCCCCCTCTTCCTTCTATCTATCTCTAATGCCTTAAAGTTTATTTAATTCATTTATTTATTTTACCTAATTTGGTCTGTCTGTTTTTTTTTGTTTGCTTTATGTAAGTAATGTGAGGTTTGGGTGGGAGGGGCTTGGGGTCATGGTCATGAAAAGACCAGTAAAATTGTTGTAGTGTGTTATATTGAAGTACTGCCATTGGTGCATACACTCTTTGTCACTTCTGTGTAATGTTTATGCAGCCTTGAAAAAAGTAGCATCTGTCAAGCACTGTCAATGTTTACATGCACTGTAATTACAAAATCTATAAAAAGAATTGTGAAAGAACTTCCTCTGAGTCCTGCTTTCAGCTGGGTTCCAAAGCTTTGTAATGGTTTTATATTTACATACCTGGGTGGTACGTGGTTTTTCAGTAATTAAACATCAAAAGAATAAAGTATTCTGAAGCTCTAACAGCCAAGAGAGCTATTATGAAACCCTGAGACGCAAAGTTTGAGGCCTAAACTCACAATGACACGAATAACTGGAGGTCGCTGATCTGAGGATAAATCAGAGGTAAAGGTTTTTACATGTTGAGGAACGCTGGCTTCAGTTTGTTATGATTTATATTCATGTTCTCCTCCTCTCAGCCTCTCAGCCTCTCTGCCTCTCTGTCGACTCTGAACGTGTTTGAATTGTTGGAAACAGTCGGAGTGGAGAAGTCTTAAAGGGACACTTCACCTGGTTGGCCATGAGAGAAAGCGTCCGGTCTAAATCTTCCACCAGCTGCAGGAAAGTCGGCCTGCGAGACGGGACGGCGTTCCAGCAGTCCCTCATCATCAGGTACCTGAAGAACACAAGGTCAGAGGTCACAGAGGTCACAGAGGTCACAGAGGTCAGACAGGAGGAAGACGTGTTCAGGAGGAGGAGCAGCAGATCGGTTGTACTCACAGCTCCTGTGTGCACGCTGATGGCTTCTCCATTCGATGTCCCTCCTTCAGCAGCTTGAAGAGCTCCTCCACGGGGACCCCGGGGTACGGAGACCCCCCGAGGGTGAAGATCTCCCACAGCAGGACTCCGAAAGACCACCTGCAGCAAACACACATCACAGAATGACTCCTTACAGCTGTTACAGCAGGACAGTGGAAACTTCTGGGTTCAGGTCTTGGAGGTTGGACCTACACGTCGCTCTGGTGTGTGTAGACCCGGTCAAACAACGCTTCAGGAGCCATCCACTTCACCGGGAGACGACCCTGCAGAGAACACAAGACGTCAGAAACAGCCCTAAACTCTCTCTGTGCTGGTTCTCAGACAGTTCTCGTGGCTCACATTGGTGGTCTTCTTGTAGTAGTCGATGTGGTGGACGTCTCTCGCGAGGCCGAAGTCTGCAATCTTCATCACGTTGTCTTCGGTCACCAGGACGTTACGGGCGGCCAGGTCTCTGTGGATACACTGCAGGAGGAGACAGACCAGTTACAGACCAGGTTCAGGATCTCTGTTTGTAATGTGACCTTAAAGTGTCCACAGACGAACCTTTTTGGAGGCGAGGTACGCCATCCCTCGGGCCACCTGGTACGCAGCAGAAACCAGCTCTCTGATCTCCAGACCGTCCAGAGACGCCTGCCTGGACCCGCTCCAGTACTCCAACCCCGCAGGTCTCCGAGCTCGCAGGTACTCCCTGAGGTTCCCCTGAGAGGCGTACTCCACCACCACGTAGAGAGGACCTGCAGGGACACAAGAGAGGGGGATGTGAGTGAGTGTGTTTCATTAAGGTACCTCCTCCTCCCCCCTTCAGGATGGACTCTCAGGACCCTCTCACCGTCCTGCGTGCACGCTCCCAGCAGGTTGATGATGTTCTTGTGTTTGCCGATCATCTTCATCATCTCCATCTCAGAGATCAGGTCGGACAGATCCTTCTCTGTGGCGTCGGCTGCAAACAGGAAGTCAAGTTTACTCTCTTAATACAGGATACGATACAGATAAAGGAACCACGCTACTGCCCGTGTGATCCAGGAGCTGGATGCTGATTGGTTCAGAGAGTTTGACTCACCTTTCAGCATCTTCACGGCGACCTTCGTCAGACGTGTCGGCTTGTTTTTATCGATCCCGACGGCCTCAGCCAGAACCACCTGACCGAAGCATCCCTCACCCAGAGGCTTCCCCAGCGTCAGCCTGAGGACACACACACACACACACACACACACACACACACATACACACAGAAGACATGTCAGTGGAGGAAGCTTCAGAGAGGCAGGGTAATAGAATCAGGTTGTGGAGCAGGTCGGTGGTCGTACCGGTCTCGGGACAGCTCCCACGCCGGGTCATGAGGGAGCTCGTACTCGGACATCCCGGTCAGGATGGTGGTGGCCGCGCTGGAGAGGCGAGACTGACGCATCAAACACATCCCGGACTGCAGGGAGAACGAGGACTCCACGGACACCTGAGGAAGAGGAGGAGGAGGAGAGAAACCACGAGTGAGGAATGAGATCCTGGAAACAAAGACGGGCCGAGACTCTGGAGTTAAGACACTTAAGAGATCAGAAGTAGGAAGAAGTACCAAAATAACAGATCTTGGCACCCTTCTGTTGGGTACTGGTCTGACCTTAAAGGGTCTCTCTTCAAGCCTGATCTCTTAAGGAGCTGAGAGAGTGTAATGTCCTGGGTGGTGCGTGTGTTACCTGTCTCCTCAGAGGGATGCTCTTGGCCAGCTTCTGCACGGCTAACTGGCTGTTGAAGTCGCTCTTCTTGGGGGCGCAGCAGAGCCTGCAGATGACTCCTATCGCCGCGAGGATGACGATGACGAAGAACCCGAGGCAGTAGATGAAGATCTCCAGGTAGGTCTGAGAGGGCAGTGGGGCGGGGGGCTCGTCTGAGGATGACAAAGTCAGGTCATCACACTGCAAAAACTCAACATCTGAACAAGTGAAAGTGTCTCATTTTTAGTCTAAATGTCTTCTCCCTCTTGATTTAAGATACATTTTCTTAACAAGGAACATTTGAGTGAGATAGAGGGACTTGTTTTAAGACATCTTAAATATCTTGTTCAGTCAAACTATCTTGAAATGATCTTGTTTTGAGTTGTAATTTAGATGAAACAATGTTTATTCAACATTTCAGACATTTTTCAAGCTGAGATCTTATTTATAGAAGACGGATAATCTTGATTTCACGAACCGTTGATGACGGTGAGCCACGCCGAGTGATGAGACACGCCGATGGAGTTCCCCGCCAGGCAGGTGTACTCTCCTGAGTCCTTCAGAGACACGTTCCTCAGAGTAAACACCTCCATCTCTTTATCCGTGGTGTTCAAACCCACAGTCTGAAAACAAAGAGACACCAGGTTACCGTCTGTGTTTAGGGCTGGAGAAGAATCATAACAGGCTGTAAAATTACAAACTGAGTCTAAAAGAACCTGAAACCATCAAACTGATGGAGGCAGAGAGAAACAGAGAGCAGACTGCTTTAGGCTCAGACTGACACACTGGGATCCTGTCTTTCCCTCTCTCTCCTCTCTCTGCCTGTCTCTCACTTTAACTCTTCCTGTCCCATTAAAGTTACTAACCATAGACCGACCTGGAGTCCCTGAGCTCCCTTGTCTCGTAGGTTCCTCTGGATCTCTGCTGGAGATTCCTTTTTTGGGGTCTGTTATTCATCCTTTCTTTCTTTCTTTCTTTCTTTCTTTCTTTCTTTCTTTCTTTCTTTCTTTCTTTCTTTCTTTCCTTCTATCCGTCCTTTCTTTCCTTCCTTCCTAGCTACCATCCTACCTAGCCACCTTCCTTCTTTCTTTCTTTCCTTCTTTCTTTCTTTTTTCCTTCCTTCCTTCTTCCCTTCTTTATTTCTTCCTTCCTTCTTTTATTCCTTCTTTCTTTCCTTCCTTCTCCCTCTTCTTTCTTTCCTTCCTTCCTTCCTTCTTTCAGTCTCTCTTTTATTCATTTTTCCTTTCATTACTGTCTTCTTTCTCTCTTTGTTCTTTCCATCTTTCTTCATCCTTTATGTCTCCTTTCCTTCTATCCTTTCCTTCCCCATTTCTTCTCCTCTTTTTCTTTCTTCTGGTCTCCCTCTCTTCTCTCTTGTCTTAGACCTTTCTGGAGTCCCTGAGCTCCCTTGTCTCGTAGGTTCCTCTGGATCTCTGCTGTAGATTCCTTTTTTGGGGTCTGTTATTCATCCTTTCTTTCTTTCTCTTTAATCACTCTTTCTTTCAATCCATTGCCCTTTCATTCTTTTCTTCCTTCCTTCCTTTCTTTCTCTTTATTCCTTTTCTTTCTTTCTTTCTTTCTTTGTTCTTTCCATGTTTCTTCTTCCTTTATGTCTCCTTTTCTTATCCCATCCTTTCCTTCTATCCTTTCCTTCGCCATTCCTTCTCCTCTTTTTCTTTCTTCTGGTCTCCCTCTCTTCTCTCTTTTCTTAGACCTTTCTGGAGTCCCTGAGCTCCCTTGTCTCGTAGGTTCCTCTGGATCTCTGCTGCTGTGGACGTGGTCCAGACTCCAGCTGCTACAACTACTACTATCCGTCTCCCCACTATCATCTCTCTCTCTCTCTCTTCATCTCCCTCTATCCCTCTCTCCAACACGGTCTCAGCAGATGTGTGTCTAACATGAGTCTGGTCCTGCTGGAGGTTTCTGCCTGTTAAAGGAAGTTTGTCCTTGCCACTGTAACTTGCTAAATGCTGCAAAGTGCTCTGCTCATGGTGGATTAAGATGAGATCAGACTGAGTCCTGTCTGGAAGATGGGACTGGATCTGATCCGGTCTTGATGTTGGGTCTTTGTTAATGATAGAACAAAGAGTCCGGTCTAGACCTGCTCTGTTTGGATAAAGGATTCTGTGAGTCCCTGGTCTCGGTCTCTTCTACGTGACCGTGCACAGGAGCATCAAACCAACTCCGACCTTCATTGTGCTCGGTCTTTGTTAACGTGGTTACAGAAACATAATAATACGTGCAGGAGCTCCTGGCCTCCTGCCAGACTCAACAAACCAAAACCGCCCGAGAGTCTTTCATCACACAGTCCACATCAGAGCACAGATGTGGTTTGACTCTGCTCTGTCAGAGAATCAAACCAGGAACATGAAAACCCGGACTGAAGGGCTGAAACACTGGAGCCTGTCGTCAGTATTAAAGTTCAACACCACCGACTGAAGACAAGTCTCAGGTTTCTCTGACACCATGAAGATTATTCCCACACAGTCAAATAAAACCTGACACCAGAGAAACTCCTTCAGACGGCTGGATTCATCATTAATCTACAACAGCTGCTTTAAACATCTGCAGGTACAGACTGTTAGAGAGTGAGACCGTCTTTGACTCGTGGACACCGACCTTGAGGACGAGGACGTACGGGTGTCCGTCCGGTCCCTCCCTGCTGCCGTTGACGACGATGTGTTTGAGCCACTGGATGTGAGGCTGCGGGTCGCTGAACACCCGGCACACGAACGCGACGTCGGTGCCGACGACCGCCGTCTGGTTCGCCGGCAGACCGGCCTGCAGGATCGGTCTGTGAGGGGATCGCTCTGGAAGAGAAAGATCACTCCACGTCAGGTCTTTAATACTCAGAGAGAGAGAGAGAGCTTCAGGAGGAAGAGGAGGACAGGAGTGTGATGATTTGTGTTTAATGTAAAGGTTCCACTGCGAGTGAGGTGATATCAGGAGGACGTGAGGTGGAGGAGAGGGAGGAACAGAGGAGGAGAAAGGCAGACTGCAGCTCCTGCATGTCCACAGACTGAGGTTGAAATCTTTATAAAGGTCATCTCCATAAAAAGCATTGAATGGAACTGAGATTATACGTGTGCCAAACGTGGATTAGGCAGACCTCCATGTGGATCCCTCACGCAGCGACGGCAGGTTCCCGGACACGGGGAGCTTAGACTGGGATCTTCTCGCCTGCAGGGTTTTTGGTGAGATCTAAGCTGCTGTGTTTTCCTGGTATACCAGACACCATCCATCACATTTCCTTTTGGATGACTTCTTGTGTTTTGTTGCAGTTCGAGTCCCAGGATGGACGAAGTTTGGCAAGTGGACTGGTAGCTGGAGAGGTGCTGGTTCACTTGCCTGGGCAACAGCTCGGGGTGGTTGATGGCAGCATCCTCACTCTGACATCTCTCCTTGCATGTCCACTGCATGTTTGTGCATACAATTCTACGTGTATATACACCAAACTGTGCATGTAGCATGACCAAAAATAACACGAGTGGAAAAATGTAATAATAAAGTACCTTTCTTTCTACTTTCTTTATTTCTCATCCCAAATGAGCTTTATCTTTCTGCATGTTTGTCTCCAAACATCATTTTATTGTTCAGTTTTCAGGTGAAGGAACATTCTTTTAGCAGAGAGAGTTTACTGACAGGAAGAGTAATTTTACCCCGCTGCCTCACTGCGCTGTTTGTGTGCATTTTTTAAATATTATTGTCTGACTTTGGAGCTTTATTATGAAGTTTGTGACACAAAAACACAAACCAATCAAGGAGGGAGTCGACCAGAAGATCCTTTTACAGTCTGCAGTCTGGTGGCTTTGAGGAGAGCTTAAAACAGCAGCAGCTCTGAGAGAATCTTTTTTTTTATGTCGTCAGAAACACAAAATAAAGAGTGTTTTAGGGAGCGTCTGCAGGAGCGTCTGCAGGAGCGTCTGCAGGAGCAATCTGCAGGAGCATCTGCAGGAGCGATCTGCAGGAGCATCTGCAGGAGCGTCTGCAGGAGCGATCTGCAGTAGCGTCTGCAGGAGCGGTCTGCAGGAGTTTGTGCAGGAGCGATCTGCAGTAGCGTCTGCAGGAGCGGTCTGCAGGAGTTTGTGCAGGAGCGATCTGCAGGAGCAATCTGCAGGAGCGTCTGCAGGAGCGGTCTGCAGGAGCGTCTGCAGGAGCGTCTGCAGGAGCGGTCTGCAGGAGTTTGTGCAGGAGCAATCTGCAGGAGCGTCTGCAGGAGCGGTCTGCAGGAGCGTCTGCAGGAGCGTTCTGCAGGAGCGTTCTGCAGGAGCGTTCTGCAGGAGCGTTCTGCAGGAGCGTCTGCAGGAGCGTCTGCAGGAGCTCTGAGAGAATCTTTTCTTTTATGTCGTCAGAAACACAAAATAAAGAGTGTTTTAGGGAGCGTCTGCAGGAGCAGACTACAGGAGCGTCTGCAGGAGCAGACTACAGGAGCGTCTGCAGGAGCGGTCTGCAGGAGCTTCTGCAGGAGCAATCTGCAGGAGCGTCTGCAGTAGTGGTCTGCAGGAGCGTCTGCAGGAGCTTCTGCAGGAGCGATCTGCAGGAGCGGTCTGCAGGAGCGTCTGCAGGAGCGATCTACAGAGACTGCACTCTACATGTAACAGGTTGATTTACTGACCCACTACATCCAGCAGGTAGGTGTGTTTGAGACTCCCGTGTTCGTTCTCCACCACACAGGTGTAGTTCCCTTTATCGGACGGCACCACCGACTCCATGATGAGCATCCACATGTGGTCTCTGAGCTGAAACATGGAGGATAAAGAGAGAGAAGTTAGACACACACGTCTTCCTCTGAGTCGTTACCTGTTAAAGGAAGAGTCCGCTCACCTTGAACCCTCCGATCCTCTGGTCCTTTTTGAACTCTTTCCCGTTCTTGTACCAGCGCAGCGTGGGGACGGGGCTCCCGGTGGCCAGGCATCGGAACTTCACCGTCCTGCTGGCGGGAACGGCGTGGAGACTCTTCTGCATCTTCTCCGGCAGCACCCACTGAGGAGCTGAGAGAGACGCACAGAGCTCGTGTTTACTTCTGTGGTTCATGTTTGTTTGAAACAATAACAGAAAGAGAGAGAGAGAGAGAGAGAGATGCTGCGGGGCTCACGTTGGAACTTCTCGTTGCTGGTGGACTGCTCGTTGGACAGTTTGTTTTCCTCAGAGGATGACTCATCGTCTCCTTCGTCTTCAGAGGATTTAACGGCGTCTGCTAAGAAAGAAGGTGAAGTTTAAAAGCAGTGTGTGCAGACTTTGAGGCTCCTCTGATGTTCCCTCTAAACAGACAATGAAAAGCAGAGTGAGGATTAACCTCTGACCTCTGACCCCGATCAGTTGAACGGCGTCCCCGTGAACGAGGCTTTAAGCCTTCCTGTTGGACCTCGGTGCAGACAGGAGCTGTCGCCACGGCACAGCGCTACACCCCAACACTTCCGACACTTCACAGACCTCCTCCCTCTGCACGGCCATTAACAGCCACCACCACACACACACACACAGAAATACACACACACACACACTCTCCCTGCTCGTGGACTGTACCAGCATTAATGGGTTTCCTCTGTGACTCAGTGGAAACTTCTAACTAAAGTAGAATCTGATTAAAAGCAGCGTCAGTGTTAATGTTGGCGGCTATTTTAGATGGAGTCTTTAGAGGAACATGCCTGTTAGTTTGAGTCTCATGTTAATCTTTTCAGCCCTTTATAGTTTTAGTCGACAGAAACTAGAGCTGAACGATTTTGGAAAATAATCTAATTGCGATTATTTTCCTTAATATTGTGATTTAATATGCGATTATTGTTTCAAGGTCCTCTTCATGTATTTTTCAACAAACACAAGCAATAAATCAATCTGTATTATAATAAACAATATCAGATTTATAGACACAAACTGTTCTTTCTCATAGACTCATGATAAGATGAAGGCAAATGAAGAATTAATATGAAAGAGGGTTTATTTATCTCCTTGAATTACAGTTGTAAACTTACTGAATACTTTGACTTGCAGTCTTGTAAGCGTTCACCACGACTACTTAACAACATCCTGCCAAACAAGTGTTTGAAGTTTAAAGCATGTTTGGATGTGAATCAGCTGACTGCTCACAGAGGAGACGCTCAGATGGGCGCTGAGGGACAGGTCTCTGTTTTTCTCCTCTGCCGGACTGATTCTGACCCGGTTGCTCTCCTGGCTGACACCTGATCATGTAAACATGCTCCTTGTTCTCAATAAGAACGAATAGACAGAAAACTGGACTCTGTGAGTCTGAAACATGAATTCACTATCACCTCTCTCTCTTACTCTCCTCTATCTGTCTTTCCAGACCCAACTCAGTCCAGGCATGATGTGTGTCTAATATGAGTCTGGTCCTGCTGGAGGTTTCTGCCTGTTAAAGGAAGTTTTTCCTCTCCACTGTAACTAGATAAATACTGTGAGGCGTAATGCTCATGGTGGATTAAGGTGGGGTCAGACTGAGTCTTATGCTGTCTTGGTGTTGGGTCTCTGTTCATAATTTGACATAGAGTGGTCTAGACCTGCTCTGTTTGTAAAAGCGTCCTGAGATAACCTTTGTTGTGATTTGGCGCTGTACAAATAAAGATTGATTGATTGATTGATTGATTGATTGATGATCCTGTTCAGGTGTCCTGTTGCAGTAAATCCACATGTTGTAGTCTGGGTCTTCACTGATTATTTATGAGCCTGCTCCTCATGTTGATATTCAGCGTGTTGATTGATCGGTTCTTCTGCTGAGGCCATTTTTTAAAGACGTCAACAACAAAACAACAAATCCAAACTGAGCGTGGCTGAAGTTGTTTTCTTCCTCCCCCTCTCACACGTGTCTCCTTCATCAGAGATTTTGGGCCGTCTGCAAACCAGCTGAAAGGTTCATTACGGCCACCTACTGCATGATGTCACGTTAGGTTGTGTCTGTGTGCATGAAACTTTTTAATCTTTTTTAAAATCCCAGCCTTTGCGATTTGAAATCCCATGAGACTCAGTAAGAGTAGGTTACTCGTCTGATATTTACTTGTGAATGTGTTTAATTCTGCTGTAAAGTCAGACGTTTTAACATGGGGCTCTATGGGGACTGACTCACTTTTGGACACAGCCTCTAGTGGACACTTGAGGAACTGCAGTTTTTGTGACTTCTATCTCAGCTTAGAGAGAACATAAACTTTAAACTTTAACCCCCTGCTTGTTTTAACAACTAAGAGACTCTTCTTCGTGGTGCTTTGTTGTGAACGTGGGGATCTTTATAAAAGCTGAAAATAAGAGATTACAGTGCAGAAATGCAGTTTCTGTCAAACACATCAAACAGCTTCTATAAAGAGCGGAGTGTTTGGTTAGACAGGGCTGGGTTTTTATAAGGTCTGAGTCGGCTCGTGGCTCTCACAGGAACATTTTACTGAGTCTCTGTGAGCAAACAGAGAGGGCACGGGGAGGGGAGGCGGTTTGATTTCAAACACAGAGAGAGGAGGTGGAAATTAGAAGCAGGCGGCTGCAGAGAGAGAGAGAGAGAGAGAGAGAGAGAGAGAGAGAGAGAGAGAGAGAGAGAGAGAGAGAGAGACTGGATGTGATGTGTGAGGAAAACAAGAATTTACAGGCCCCCAAAAACAAAAGTGTGACATGGAGCGTCTCTCGGCTGGAGCACAGATGGTCTCAGAGGAAAGCAAACACAGATTATATGTACATGCATATGCACATAAACAGTCTTGTGTTTTAGTTTGAGAGTCTGCAGCAGACTCCAAGCATCTGTTCCTGAGTCTGGACAGGATACGCAGACCATAACCAGCACCCCGAGAGCCAAGCCTCACTTACACCAGGACGAATCACTCTAACCGGTTTCAGATGGCCAAAACTAAAAAAAACAGCCAAACTTTGAAAAAGTCACTTTCCTATTAAAGAAATTCTCTCACTGGAAAGTTTTATGAGACTTTTGTGCGACCGCAGCCGACATGAAAGAGCGTTCAGACAACAGAGAGGAGGAAAACAGCAGCAGCAGCATCTGTGTGCAGGAGCACAGGGACACACTGTGCAGAGACCGTCCAACAATGTGTTCCTGGTATTCAGGTCAGGACGGGAGATTTCACATGTCGCAGTGAACGGGCTGAGAGCAGCAGAGAGGACAGGGTGAGGCTCTTAAACTTATGTGGTCTTTAAGATCAACATATGATCTGTGGAACAAGTTAGATTGTCCCCAACATTACTGACTTTTAAACTTTTAAATCCTATCTTAAAACGATTCATCCACTACATCCATGCATCCATTTATATTCCTATGATCCGACTACATCCATCTGTGCTCGGCAAGCTGGCCTTCCTGACGACATATATGGATCTAACATCGTTTCAAAAGGTAATAAATGGATTGTATCGACACTAGGAAATATCACACTGGATTTAAGCTTCATATGGAGGTGGTTTTTTTTACACTTTTAATGATAAAGACGTTAAACGTTCCTCAATTCAGGCTGCCTGTTTGTGACACCATCGCCACGCGCCAGCAGACAACAACTGGGGCGGCAGTAGCTCAGTCCTTAGGGACTTGGGAACCGAAGGGTCGCCGGTTCGAGTCCCAGCATGGACGAAGTTTGGCAAGTGGACTGGTGGCTGGAGAGGTGCTGGTTCACTTGTCTGGGCGCTGCAGAGGTGCCCTTGAGCAAGGCACCGAACCCCCAACTGCTCGGGGTGCGCTGGTTGATGGCAGCATCCTCACTCTGACATCTCTTCCTTAAAGCTGCTGTGAGGAACTTTTGTTTTGCATCGATTCTGGCGCCCCCTTGTGGCCAAAGTAATACCTCTTATCTCTTGTCGTATACATGTTAATGTAGTGTTTTCAACAAAAGCCTCATCCTGTTGTCTTTTAACAGTTAACTTTATCAGGTAATGTGATTATTTTCTATGAGAACAGTCAAAGAAAGGCTGTTTCTGAAGCGAGATGTCCATCATCTGGTCTGACACCGACCCCCTCAGGGCGGTTTCAGGCATTAAAAATGACAACAGAGAAGGTGTCAGTGTTGCTGCTGATGGTCTTGTTTGGAATTGAAGGTCATAAAGAGGCATCAGGATCATTTTCAGTCTGTTTCTCAGCCAGTTCAAAACTCCTCACAGGGCCTTTAAGTGCATGATTCTTCTTCTTCTTCTTCTTCTTCTTCAAAACATATAAAATATGGACGTAGTCTCCGTGACGTCAGCCGTCTGTTCCTGAGCGCTGTTTTGAATCCAATCGACGGCGGCAGCCATATTGGAAAATGCTGAACTCAACCAGGCAGTGTGACGTAAAGAGGCGGAGTTTGAGCCTCCTAGCCAACAGCTATGTGTTCCCGTTCGGGAGTCAAGTCAGTCATGTCCTTATTTGGGCAAAAACTCCTAATCTTAAAGGTGACATATCATGCAAAATTGACTTTTTAATGGTTCTTTACCTGAAATCTGTGTCCCTGTCTACAAACCCCCCGAGAATGAAAAAAATCCATTCTGCCCCTGTTCTGATTTCTCCACCTTTCTGTAAATGTGTGTGAAACGAGCCGTTTCAGACTTCAGTGTTTTTGTTACGTAACAACAATATCCGGTCTGTCACGGAGTCAGAGCTCGGAGCTTGTTCAGCCCATAGACTGTATAAAATACAACTCAACCCCTCCTCCGTTTTTCATTCCCTGCACACATGTGTGCTAACAAGGAGCTTAGGAGGGAGGCATGCTAGTTGTAGGCTGTCTTAATAAACACAAAGGTCGCTTTGACTCCCCACGTCTGCAGATTTGAAGATCTAGTGGATGATTTTTATTTGTCATGGATAAGTGCTAGCGCTAATTAGCATAGCCACATAGCTATATGTTCATAGCTGTAGCTGTAGCTGTAGCTGTAGCTGTAGCTGTGTACCAAGACACACGTCGACATACTGACAAATAAAACAACAAGAAACACAGAATCTGTGACCAATGGTTCATAAAAGGTCCTGCTGCCTTTCTGGTAGAGGTCGGTTTGACTCCCCACGTCTGCAGATTTGAAGATCTAGTGGATGATTTTTATTTATCATGGATAAGTGCTAGCGCTAGTTAGCATAGCCACATAGCTACATGTTGGTAGCTGTGTACCAAGACACACGTCGACATGCTGACAAATAAAACAACAAGAAACACTAAATCTGTGACCAATGGTTCAGAAAGGTCCTGCTGCAGGCGCCTCTCCGTCAGGATCAGATTCTGGATCAGATTCAGAGGGTTGAAGTAACGCGATCTCTGAGCAGCCGTGTATATTCAGCCAACATGTAAACATTAGATCAACATGCTGGAGAGCCGAGGCACATCCACTTCCGGAGGGGGCGTGGTCAGAGGGAGAACAGAGTGTTCTGATGAGGACTGAAGAAGAGGACTTTTCAGGCAGACCAGAATCTGATTTCAAAGTGTTTTTTTGAGCATAAACTTTAAAGACATGTTTTGGGGACCTCTTAGACCAATATATGTTGATGAAAAAAGCGTGATATGTCCCCTTTAATATCCTCTGAACCGTCACGTTAGAAAATAATTCACCCCCCTACAGTGTGTGCTGATAGAGAGATTAGCTTCTTAGGGCCAAGCTGTTTCTTGAACCAGGCTGTAAACATGTTTATTAATGCTGTAAAGATCGTCTTCTTTAAATGGGTGTGTATATGGTTTCCTGTGTTTCTGCAGCCAGCCTCAAGAGGATGCTCGATGAATTGCCATTTATAACACTTGGGCGCGTGGGCTTCATAGTTTGAGACCGGAGATTACCGCTTGAGCATGGCGGGCGAGAAATGATCAAGCCAACATGGTGGTCCAGCGTGTGGAAACACTTTTGCAAAGACGGAGATGATCTGAATAAGTCGCTCGCTGTTTGTAGGATATGTAAAGGTCATAAAGTACGCCATGGGATTTCAAACAACGCCGGCCGTCCAGGCGCCTCTCGCAGCGTTCATCGAGGTGACATCAGCTCTGCAGAAGCCTCAGGCCTCGCCAGCATGTTCAGAGACGAGGACAAAACTCGGCTCAGGACAAAAACATCACAGGAACAGCAGGACTCCAGGACTGTCCAGGATCAAGGTCTTTATCTCACAGTCACACTGGATGAATTTCTTCCTTTAATCGTGTCGGCAACCACGAATCAAATCGTTGTTAAAAAGAATCCCTCTTGAACGGTCCTCTTTGGGGGGTGGGGGGGGTGCGCAGCTGGGGGGATGTTACTACGGCAGCCATTGGGGTGTCCCTCCATGCCCCCGCGGCCTGGTCCATCAGTCGCAGGGCGTGGGTGGGGGGCGTGGCGGGGGGGGGAGTGGTCAGGCCGTCTGGGGGGGGCAGGGGGGATTGGCCCTGCCACCTCCGCCCTCCCCCCGCGCCGATTGGCGGGCTCTGGTCCTGGTCCTGCCGGTCTGCCTGGCTGTCTGCTCCTGGTGCCGGGCCCCCTCGGCCCTGGTGGCTCCTTTGGCTCCGTCTTGGGGGGCTGTGGGGGCGGTGTTGTGGGGGTGTCCCTTGGGGGGGCTGCGGGATCTCGCCCCCCTTTCCTCCTACTGGGTGACCTGGGGGTCGCCCTGGGTGCTCCGGCGGTACCTGCTTGCTTCCGGTCTGGGTCCTTGGCTCATCCCCTGGCCTGGGTCTCCCGCGGCGGGTGGGGTCCTTCGGTCTGACTGCTCTCGCGGCCCGGGTGCCGGGCCGTACCGCTCGGCTGATCTGACCCAAGTGGTTTCATCTGCACCAGTGGTGGTCTTGTTACACAAATAGAACACAGCACGGCGGCAACCCTCTGAGACCCAAGCTTCAGTAATGATTGTGGACACTAAGGGTTGCTTAATCATTAGGATCACCGCACAGAGTTTTTTTTGGCATCATGGTGAGATGGTCCCTCTCCATCTAAGTGTGTTAGGTCTCTCTCTCCTTCTCTCTCCCTGTCCCTTTGTATATCCTTATGTAATCTTTCTTTCACTTTCTCTTATTTTTATTTTTTTTGGCCCACCTAGGTGTGCACGCCCTCTTTTACAGAACAGAAAGAAAAAATAAAAAAATAAAAATAAAAAAAATAAAAATAAAAAGAATCCCTAATATTTTTACTCCTTGGCTTTTAACTCAGGGTGAAAGATGTGTGTTCTCTGTCTCTGTCTGTTCTTTTATTGGATTTGGATTTGCTCTTACAGTGTTTTTATTTTATTCTAATTTTTAGTTTACTTTTTATGTTCTTTTGAACGATTTTTAGGTGTTTTATTATGACATCTTTTATTTTATTTTATTTTTTATTTTACTTTTTGGGGATTTTTTGACTATTTTTTAAAGTGTGAAATAATGATTATTTTATTTTATTTTATCTTATTTTACTTTTTGTCTTTTTTAAACTTTTTTTTAAAGCGATGATTCTTTTATTTAAATTTATTTTCATTTTACTTTTTGTGTTTCTTTTTAACTTTTTTAAAACTGTTTAATTATGATTCTTTCTATTTTATTTTATTTAAATTTATTTTCATTTTACTTTTTGTGTTTCTTTTTAACTATTTTTAAAGTTTAAGTGTTTTATTATGACATCTTTTATTGTATTTTCTGACAGCGTTTTGCACTTTGCTAAACTTGGTTGTTTTGTTAAATGTGCTGTATAAGTTAAGTAGATTGGATTGGATCTGAAAACTCCTTTATCAGTCATTCTGCTCTACTCGAGACACCCGTGGAGTTACGTACCTGTGTCTGTGTCCTCTGTGGCCGGTCTGGATCGAGTCCCAGGAACCTTGAGCAGCAGAACCAGCAGGAAGCAGGACAGCAGCAGCACACAGCGAGGAAGAGACATCGTGTCCTGTTACATCCGATCAGACTCTGGAACAGACTGCAGGAAGAGCAGAGGACACCATACAGTCAGGATTATTAACAGATCAGGAGTTTGAAGAAGCGGAGGGAGGAGGGGGGTTGGTGAGTTTGTAGAATTAAATTAAAGTCTGCAGGAGTTAAAACAACAGCAGACCGGCTGTTCACACCTGTGCAGCTGTTCCTCAGAGGAGGGGGTGAAGAAGAAGAAGACGTGCTGATGCAGACACATTACCTCCTCCGACACCCTCAGCCCACCTGTGTCCACTACATGTGTGTCAGGTGTCAGCAGTAAATCACACGGCAGACATGCTGCCTTACACAAACACAGAGGAGCCACCATTTGCTGCATGAGTCCCCGAGAAGGTGGGAAGCTCCTCTGCTCCAAGACACCAGACTCACAGCACAAACAACAAGCTCTCCTTCATATCTTAAAGAACTCTACGCTCCCAACATGCAGGACTGCTCATCGTACCTAAAGGACACCCTCTCTACTTTTAAGAGTAGGCTTCAAACTTTCCTTTTTGATAAAGCTTATAGTTAGAGCTGGATCAGGCTTGGACCAGGTCTTAGTTCTGCTGCTATAGGCTTAGACTGACACACTGGGATCCTGTCTTTCCCTCTCTCTCCTCTCTCTGCCTGTCTCTCACTTTAACTCTTCCTGTCCCATTAAAGTTACTAACCATAGACCTTTCTGGAGTCCCTGAGCTCCCTTGTCTCGTAGGTTCCTCTGGATCTCTGCTGTAGATTCCTTTTTTGGGGTCTGTTATTCATCCTTTCTTTCTTTCTTTCTTTCTTTCTGTCTTTCTCTGTTTACTTCTTTCTCTTTTTTCTTTGGTATTCCCTCTTACTTTCTTTCCCTTCATTCCTTCCTTCTTTTTTTTCCTTCTTCCTTTCTTTCTTTCTTCACTTCTCTTTCTTCTTCCTTTCTTTCATCCCTGCTTTCTTTTTTCTTCTTCCTTTCTTCCTCTCTTTCTGTTTTCACTTCTCTTTTCTTTCTTTCTTTCTTCCTTCCTCCTTGCCTTTTCTTTCCTTCCTTCTCTTCTTTTTACCCTTCTTGTTCATTCCATGTTTCTTCATCCTTTATGTCTGCTTCTCTTATCCCATCCTTTCCTTGCTTCATTCCTTCCTTCCTTCTTTCTTTCTTTCTTTCTTTCTTTCCTTGCTTCCTTCCTTCCTTCCTTCCTAACTTCTTTCTTTCCTTGCTTCCTTCCTTGCTTCCTCCCTTCCTTCCTCCCTTCCATCCTCCCTTCTTTCACTTCTCTCTTTTCTTTCTTTCTTTCTTTGTTCTGTCCAGGTTTCTTCATTCTTTACGTCTCCTTTTCTAATCTCCTCATTTCCTTCCTTCATTCCTTCCCCATTTCTTCTCCTCTTTTTCTTTCTTCTGGTCTCCCTCTCTTCTCTCTTTTCTTAGACCTTTCTGGAGTCCCTGAGCTCCCTTGTCTCGTAGGTTCCTCTGGATCTCTGCTGCTGTGGACGTGGTCCAGACTCCAGCTGCTACAACTACTACTATCCGTCTCCCCACTATCATCTCTCTCTCTCTTCATCTCCCTCTATCCCTCTCTCCAACACGGTCTCAGCAGATGTGTGTCTAACATGAGTCTGGTCCTGCTGGAGGTTTCTGCCTGTTAAAGGAAGTTTGTCCTTGCCACTGTAACTTGCTAAATGCTGCAAAGTGCTCTGCTCATGGTGGATTAAGATGAGATCAGACTGAGTCCTGTCTGGAAGAGGGGACTGGATCTGATCCGGTCTTGATGTTGGGTCTTTGCAGAGGACGGTCTAGACCTGCCCTGTTTGGAAAGAGTCTTAGGATAGTGTTTGAGAGCTGTGTGAACTTTGAAGGAGTAATAAAGGAGAGTAAATGCAGCAGGACACTCATCATCTAATGAGCCTCATAAACCAGATGAACACTGGTCGGCTGCCATCTCTGAGTCCTCTGTGTCTCTGCTGAGGACGACATCCTCATCCACGTCAGCGTGGCGTCCGTCCTTCAGACTCACAGAGACACATTTAATATTTCACACACACACACACACCAGCAGCAGCCTCTTAAATTAACGAGGCTTTCTGCAAGAGGTTTTTAACGTGATTGATTGGAGTCACACACCCCTCCTCCTCCAAAGGCATGCTGGGAAAAACTGTGGTCTCTCTTCCTCCCACTCGCATACACACAAAGACATATTCAGCAAACACAGTGACAGTGACAAGAGCCAGATCATGAACCCCGGACCAACAGGAACACTGGAGCTCTTCAGAGACACAGAGACGGGCGTCACTTCTCACAGATTTATCAGGAGGAAGAAATGAGTTCCTCAGCGTCACTCTCAGCATCACATATTCAGCTGAATGCTTCTAAAGTTCAGAGAACAATACGACCACAAATTAGAAAACGCTCATCTTAATGAGCTGAAATCTGCCAAGTTTACTGAGTTAATCCAGCAGTTAAAGTCTTGTTTACATCATGACAACATGGCTCACACATCCACAGAGAGATGCTCTGAATTAGAGTTTTTATTCTGTGTATGTTTTTACTTTAATCTGCTCCAAAAGTCGGCATGTTGACGACGTCTTTGGATGGAAACAGCACCGTGTTCTTTCCTTCTTTTAGAGGTTTTTTTAATTGTGAGGACATGTTCCAATAAAATAAAGAATACCTGTCCTACCTCTCAGGGCTGCAGCAGACGTGGTGAAACTTGTGGTGCAATGCTTTGTTGTGCACGATCACTCGGCTGCGTTCTCAGATATGTTTGTAAGCTGTGAGCTGTGAATGCAAAACTGCAACCTGTAGAACCTGGTGCAACAGGTGAACAAAACTTGGCAGAATCTCAGCAGTCGATGCAAAACCATCACCTCCTGAAAACCTCTGACGTCTGGGAGTCTGGGAACTCTCAACTCACATTTGCAAAGCAGCTCATTCTGTCATTGGAGCGTGTCAGTGGGAACATTTGCAAAGCAGACACGTCTCTCTCTTTAAACAGCAACTGTGACGTTCAGCTGAACTCTCCTTGAAATCTTCCTCCTACATCCTTTCTTCTCATCCTCCTCTCTTAAAGTAAAAACTGAAGAGTGAAGCCTGGTTTATACTTCTGTGTTGCCCCTGTGCTTTCCCACAGACATTCAGAACATGTTGTGATCATTTAGAGCTGAGACATGTTGTTTATCACACAGACATGATTACATGAAGAATAGAGAGGACACGTCAGAGGGGATGAAATCAGCAGATGATGTGTGCAGAGCCCAGAAGTGCTGTAAAAGCAGGAAATACAATGGCACCGATCGGACCAATCACATGGCTTGTGGGGTATGGGCGGTGTTTTTCAAATATTTGTTCACTTGGTAAAAATCAAAGAGTTACTTTGAATATTTTCTCATTTTAAAAGTAAAATTTTTCATCGTTTTTAACGGTGCCTGGTTGTAATACAGTGTTCCCGCCACACGGTGGCTACAGAGCGTCTTAAAGCTGTTTGCTAACCGCGTTAAGTTACAGAAGAAGAAGAATGCTAACTGCATTAAATTGCAAAAGAAGAAGAAAACATTAGCGACAGCTGCTGCTATTCTTTCTGTTTCTGAACCTCACACTACAACACACGTGTTCCCAGAGACTGAGCATGGCTGTAACATGTAAACACACACACCACACCGCTGCATCACAGAAACACAGACATGAAGATCAAGACAGACGCTGACAGTGGGGAGGGGACTATTTGAATAATTGGCAAATAGATGCCAATGATTCTTGAATAGTATTTGGCTTGAAATGCCCGTCCCTAGTAGGGATGCACCGATCCGACCCTGGTATCTGATATCGGCTAGATCGGACTCAAAAAGCTAGATCGGATATCGGTGACAAAGGGCCGATCCATATGTCAGATCTATTCATCTCAGTTCTATGCTTTCCAGTGTTTACAACATCTATTGGTTATGAAGATTAACTCACCGGACTGCTGGTACACATTTATAATCTCTTGAATAATGATGTCAGTTTAAAAATGTTCCTTTTATTTTGGTTTACAAAGTCAGAAAAGCCTGAAGTTACCAAAACATGATTCCAGGGGCGTCACCAGACCCCCTTTACTGGGGCACGTGCCTCAGTATAAATGAGCTGTGCCCCTGTATCAGGGGCGGACTAGTCATGGGAAGTAAAGGAAAAGACTTTAGGTGCAGTTGTGAATGTGTTGCATCCACTGCAGTGTTTCCCATACATTCATTAATTCCTAAACAAGTGGAGTCCCACGATCCCCCAGCACTGCTTTGGGTTAAAATTCACAATGGTTTGAAAGCTTTCCCTGGTTCTAATATTCTGTAAATAGAGATGCAGCTTTTTGTTTCTCATGCAGGATGTTTGGTAAACACATGAAACATGACACATCTGTGAGCACTGGTTTCACTAACTGGAAAAAAAGCTCTGGATCTCTTTAGAGGGCACGAGAAAACACCTGCCCATAAAAAGTGTGTGTGTAGGTGTGTGTGTGCGCATGTGTGTGTGTGTGTGAGGAAGGGGAAATAGTAGTGGACCTGTGCCCCAATAGAGCTTTATGCCTAGCAATGCCCCTGCATGATTCTATCCTCACATTAAGGAGTTGTTAAATCAAAACCAGGATCAGAGCTGCTAGTATCTGCAGATACCAAAGCCAAGGTGTCGATATCAGGACCTACAAAGTGGGATTGGTGCATCCCTAATCCCTAGTAGTTACATTTTGAAGGGGGTGTGCGTCGGCCTCTGTGTAGGCGACATCATCGATCCGACGCAGAGGTATAAATCAAGCTTCAAAGTCTTCACAGAGTTATGTTAATCACGGCTGCAGCAATCAAGTATTTTATAAATCAATTATTCTGGTGATTAATCAAGTCATTGAAAAAGAAATTCAAAAACACATTCATTAAATGTGTTTCTGTTATTACTTCTGTGACAATATAAATGTCTCTGTTGTTGTAAAAATGAAGAGTCATCTACCCTCTTTTTATTCCGTTCAGGGTTACTGGAGGTCGGAGCCAATCCCAGCTGACTTAGGGCAGAAGGCAGGGTACACCCTGGAGAGGTCGTCAACCCATCACAGGGTTAACCTTTGAATTATTTTACAATACATTTGATTTAAGGGCATTTTATAAACCGATTGACTCGAGTTATTTGAGGAATCATTAACTTGAAAGCTGAAAGTTAAAACAGCCTTCAACCAATCCTGCAATTCATAATACTGGTCTCAATAGTTTGTTACTAGTCCTCTAAGAAACTGATCTTACATTTATCCATAGAGTTTGTAATGAGTTATATCCCTCTTAATTTGTTTCTGCACAGCTTGTGTAGTTCTTGCACGAAGGCGAGATGAGACAGGAGGCGTTTAAGAGGATCAGACGGTGAGAGGAGGGAGCCACTAGTCCTGCAGAGACGAAGCCTTTTCACCTTTTTCAGCCTCAAACTTCTAAAATTAACTTTCCTTCAGACTCCAGTCCCGTCCCTCAGATTTAATAACTCTCCTGCAGCCTCAGAGTTCAGCTTCCCGTGCCGAAGGCCTCACCTACACACCAGATTCTGCAGCAGGCTGGCAGCTCTGAATGCTTCTCATGCTAACACACCGACCACACCATCCACCACTCCATCCATCCATCCATCTTTCTGAGCTGGGAAACAACACAAACAGGAAGAGACGCCACGCCGACCTGGAGCGAGAGTCTCAGAGCAGCTGAAAAATAAGCACACAGCAGATTCTGAAGACGTGTTTTTAGTTTGAGATGTTATGTGGAGGCAAAGTGAGTCACACACTCCTCATGCACACTCCAAATATTCCATCCTGACAGCACAGACTGAGATGATTTAACAGCTGGGCTGACCCACATCACTATCAGAGCCCTGTGACAGAAACCACGCACTGTGAGAATCACGTTTACGACCCTGCTGCTGCTGCTGCTGCAGCTGGGAAGTGACGCACGAGTGAACACAGATAAACAGACTCACCTGGAGTGTTTACATGTGACGTCTGAGTCCTTCACTTTGGATTTAATGTCATTAAAGTGCAGAAACTAACCTAAACCGACATCCATAAAAACTGTACCCTCAGAACACAACTTAAACTTAAAGCTGCTGGAAGAAAACTTTCAGCTGGTGTTAATTTTGGCGCCTCTTACTCTCTTAAAGGATTTCATCTTCGACATGCGTGCACATTCTGTCCGTTAAAATACAGCATGATGCATCAATCACTTTGAATCTTTCACATTTAAAGTGTCAAACAAAGATGTTCTTGTTTACCTGCTTTTATAAGTCATATAGAGACATGAGTGTTAAATTCATGCTGTTTCATAACCTCAGAAAATCTCCTCACAGGTCCTTTAATGTGGATTATTACCATCTCTAAATACCCCTAGTGTGCCTTTAATGCAGATTATTCAAATGCATGCTGCTAATATAATATTATACATTATATGAACAGATTTCATTCTCAACTAATGCTGCAACTATCAACTACATGATAGTATCTTAAATATGTGACATATTTAAGTACATAAACAC
>NC_048290.1:291098-293598 GCF_009762535.1 Notolabrus celidotus
GCCGAGGAGGAGAGATCACAGGCCCTGTTTACACAACCCAACACACACAGACTGAGGCTGAAGCAGTGCTTCCCCTCTACGCTCCCAACATGCAGGCCTGCTCATCGTACCTGAAGTCTCTAAAAGTAGTATGGGAGGTAGAGCCTTCAGTTATCAGGCCCCTCTCCTTTGGAATCATCTACCAGTCAGGGTCCGGGAGGCAGACACCCTCTCTACTTTTAAGAGTAGGCTTCAAGCTTTCCTTTTTGATAAAGCTTATAGTTAGAGCTGGATCAGGCTTGGACCAGGTCTTAGTTATGCTGCTATAGGCCTAGACTGACACACTGGGATCCTGTCTTTCCCTCTCTCTCCTCTCTCTGCCTGTCTCTCACTTTAACTCTTCCTGTCCCATTAAAGTTACTAACCATAGACCTTTCTGGAGTCCCTGAGCTCCCTTGTCTCGTAGGTTCCCCTGGATCTCTGCTGTAGATTCCTTTTTTTGGGGTCTGTTATTCATCCTTTCTTTCTTTCTTTCTTTCTTTCTTTCTTTCTTTCTTTCTTTCTTTCTTTCTTTCTTTCTTTCTTTCTTTCTTTCTTTCTTTCTTTCTTTCTTTCTTTCCTTCTTTCTTTCTTTATTTCTTTCTTCCTTTCTTCTTTCTTTCTTCCTTCCTTTCTTTTTCTTTCTTTCTTTCTTCTTTTTTTATTCTTTCTTTGTCTGTCATTTTTTCATCCTTTCTTTCTTTTTTTCTTTCTTTCTTTCTCTCTTTGTTCTCTCCATGTTTCTTCATCCTTTATGTCTCCTTTTCTCATCCTGTACTTTCCTTCTATCCTTTCCTTCTGCATTTCTTCTCCTCTTTGTCTTTCTTCTGGTCTCCCTCTCTTCTCTCTTTTCTTAGACCTTTCTGGAGTCCCTGAGCTCCCTTGTCTCGTAGGTTCCTCTGGATCTCTGCTGCTGTGGACGTGGTCCAGACTCCAGCTGCTACAACTACTACTATCCGTCTCCCCACTATCATCTCTCTCTCTCTTCATCTCCCTCTATCCCTCTCTCCAACACGGTCTCAGCAGATGTGTGTCTAACATGAGTCTGGTCCTGCTGGAGGTTTCTGCCTGTTAAAGGAACTTTGTCCTTGCCACTGTAACTTGCTAAATGCTGCAAAGTGCTCTGCTCATGGTGGATTAAGATGAGATCAGACTGAGTCCTGTCTGGAAGATGGTACTGGATCTGATCCGGTCTTGATGTTGGGTCTTTGTAGTGGATGGTCTAGACCGGCTCTGTTTGGAGTCTGAGGAGAACGTTAGTTGTGATTTGTTAGTTTCTCTGTTCTCCTAAAGTTCTGAACTTGGTGTGGATTTAACGACACAAGTTTATGAAATAGTTCAAACCAGCTCGACCTTCTTCAGTATCTGCAGCTTCATTTAAACTCCACTGCAGCTCTGTAATAACACAAAACCTCCAATTAAAATAGTAAAAGTATAACAGAAATAATAAGGATCATTATTTTTAACGCTGACTCATCAACCTTTGAATTCTTCCCTGATAATTGTTGCTGTGAGAAGCCGAGGCAGGAACAGAGAGTCCCTGCTCAGCCAGCAGGAACACATGATGATGGCATTATGATTATCCTGCTCAGCCTCTCTGTGTGGACCACGGGGCAGGATTAACACACGTTCCTGCACACACACATCTCTGCGCTGTATGCATGAATACACACACGCACACACACACAGACACTCACACACACAGACACTCACACACACAAACACTCACACACACAAACACTCACACAGAGGGGATTTGGGAGTCCTGGCGGTGGCAGGGTGGGCTGGCAGAGCTGATTCAGGTGGAGTCTTGGCTTCCCACCAGCTCAAACTGGTCTGAACATCAATAACAGGTTGTGCTGTTTCATTTCGGCTCAGTGAAGCACATGTGCACCGAGCGGCGTGATGTTTGTGTCAACAGAAGAGGAGGAGGCACACCTGTAGCTGAGCTGCAGACAGAATGGGATTAGGAAGAAAACACCACCAGGAGGGCTGACAAAGGGCATCAGCTGCTCTCCTTCCACTCGGCGCTGTAAAGCCCTGATGATGATGATGATGATGATGATGATGATGATGATGATGTGGAGGAGAGAGCAGTCTGAAGTTTATTTGCTCCTGAACACCGTCCCTTTATAACGCATACAGAGGTGCACACCTAAAGAAGCACCTGCAGGCCATGAGGACACGCTGCCCGTATGTGTCATGTAGACGTGGTCGCTGTGACTCACTCTGCAGACATCATTATGCACAGAAACAGAAGCGTTATCTGTCCATGTGTGTGTGATGCTGCAGAGTTCATCCATGTGTCAGATGATGTGTCCTCTGGGGATGGAGCCAGTTTGGACTCATGTGTTGAATCAGTCAGAGAGCAGCTCATTCATTAGGTCACGACTGATTATTTATCCCACACCAACACTGACTATCAGCCGAGTGTCAGAGAGAAGCTCCATCACTTGTTCATGTCATCAAAGGGAAACTCTGG
>NC_048290.1:298598-321098 GCF_009762535.1 Notolabrus celidotus
GCTGGGGAGAGGGATGTCTGGGACTGCTGCCTCCGCGACCAGACCCTGGATAAGCTGAGGAAAAGGGATGGATGGATCTCTGAAGACTCTACGGTCAGCTTGATGAATAAGAAACAACGACTGTGTCTTTTAAAGCTGGGGTTGGTGTTCAGATTTAGATCCACTTTTTGTTCATGGTTAAAATTATCTTTATGTCCTGATGGTAATCAATACATAATGAGTTCTTAAAGAAGAGGTAAAAGAAGCTGCTATCTACAGCCGGAGTAAACCTGGGAAACACCAACCAATCACTGTTTTTGGGGTCCAAAATTTTAAACCAATCAGATCCCATCCTGTCGTTCTGCCCGCCTCCTGCAGAGCGTCCATGTCCCCGTCTCCCACCTCTGCTTCCCCTGACTCTACTTCCTGCCCCTCTCGCTCCACCTCGGGCCTGTCCCCTCTGACCCCATGAGGGTCTTTCCTCAGGACTGTAGTCCGGATCAGAGTCTAAGAAGCTCTCACCACGGGGGCTCTGACAAGCAGAAGAGTTAATGACATTCAGTAAGTCCTACAGAAATGTAGATGTACTGTAGCGTCCGTCCGGACGCTGTAGGGATGACGAGCCGATTGGTGAACACGTTGATCTTTAATAACCGGTCACTGTCGGCCGTTACCACGACAACCAACAAAACAACAATCAATGTTTGAATGAATGAAGAACTTCTCCTCTTGTCTCTCCTCTCTCCCGCTCACACACTCTACACCTCTCCTGATGCCTTCACTGACTGTCAACACTGTAGGAATTAAGAGCATCTGAACAGGTTTAACAAACAGTAGAGCTGTTACAGTGTTATACATGTGTTATAACTTTTCTCCTGATATCCTGTCACCATGACAACTGGATAATGCTAGCATGACAGTTGTGAGTGCTAACAGCAGCCATGTTTGTTTGTGTTTTTAACTTTCACTATGAGAATGTTTTGGTGAGGACCGGTTTGAATCAGTCACCATCATATGGTCGTGAATCAGCGGCGCTCGGGCATGAGGAGGGGAGGGGTTAGACGGAGTCCTGAGGACATGCTACATTCAAATTCATGCTAGTTTTCAGTGACTACCAACCCTAGCTTTAATTGCAAACATTCAACCCAGCGGAGCGGATCCAGTGGAAGTTAACACATTGAGTAGCATAGAGACCGATCAGATCCGGAGCTGTGACAGATCTGGTGGAGTCTGGTTTTAAGACATCCGTCCGGTTTCTGTCGTCCTTTATTTTGAATGATAATTTATTGAACTTTTAATGTTAGCACCTGTTATGTGGTCGTCTTTGCAGCATCCCAGCTCGGCCTCATGGGAGTCAAAGTGAAACATGTTGAACGTGGTGCGAACATGTGTGTTTTTAAAGCCTCACACCTGCCTCACAGGTTTCCCTCTCTCTCACACAAAGTCTCTGGGCCCGTGTTCCTGAAGCACGTGTTTGTGTTTCCTCCCTCTCCGTCTTTGTTGCTCTGTTTTTCTGTGTCTGGACGACTTGGCAGCGTTGTGCTGTGTGTAATGAAACACTGACCTTTGTGAGTCGTGCTGTAATTGGCCAAATCAGCAGAGCTTTCCCACGCTCCACAAAACACAATTCACTGAATTCACTATCACGCACGCACACACACACACACACTCACACACACACTCTCTCACACACACACAGGACTGTAGTATCAGCATGTATTGTGCTCAGAAACGTTCTCTGGGGCGAGCCAAAGGTCCAGAGCTGCTTTAAAAACTCGGAGTGTTTTCATGCGGCGCTGCAGCTGAACCTGATTTTTACGGGCGGTGTGTGTGTTTGTGTTTTTTCTAGAGTTATGCACTCAAGTCAAGCTGCCTCCAGTCTTTGTGTTCAACTGAAGCCACAATAGTAAGGTGGAGACTTTCTGAAACACAGACTGAAGCTGAGATGAGATCAAACAGAAGAGAGGCCGAACCCATCAGGCTTCATCTGGAGTCTAAGGTTCCCTCAGTATCAGAACATCAGGTGACTTTTCAATGACAACCAGCTGAGGCTCTTCAGGTCGGGCGGACATGAAACTCAAACCTCTGATTCTCTGATACGGACATGAAGCTTTGATAGAGATGCATTGGCAGTCAGAGCTACCTCCTCCCCCCGGGCTCCTTGTAGCTCCAACGATTTATCAAAGAATCTGATTTTCAAACAGGATTTTTCCACTTTTGTTCCGGTGATTCGGCGGGAGAGTTTCACGTCCGTCAGAGGATTGAAGAGAAAGAAGTGTCAGTCAAATCAACCGTCTGTGAGGACACGAAGCAGACTGTGAGACTCTGAAATATCTCACACATCATGAGAGCTCTGAAGAGTCTGAACAAAAGGGTGACAGGAATATTTAGGAGCAGAGAAGCGGACCCTCCTGAGTTCTTTTTAAGCCTCTTTATTCTTTAAAGGTGACATATCCTGCAGAATGGACTTTTTAATGGTTCTCTCCCTGAAATCTGTGTCCCTGTCTACAAACCCCCTGAAAAGTCAAAGACTCCATTCTGCCCCTGTTCTGATTTCTCCACCTTTCTGTAAATGTGTGCTGAAACCAGCCGTTTCAGTTTTCAGTGTTTTTCATACGTCACAACGCCATCCGGTCTGTAACAGGAAGTCAGAGCTCGGAGCTTGTTCAGCCCATAGACTGTATAAAATACAACTCAACCCCTCCCCCGTTTTTCATTCCCTGCACACATGTGTGCTAACAAGGAGCTTAGGAGGGAGGCATGCTAGTTGTAGGCTGTCTTAATAAACACAAAGGTCGCTTTGACTCCCCACGTCTGCAGATTTGAAGATCTAGTGGAGGATTTTTATTTATCATGGATAAGTGCTAGTGCTAGTTAGCATAGCCACATAGCTACATGTTGGTAGCTGTGTACCAAGACACACGTCGACATGCTGACAAATAAAACAACAAGAAACACTAAATCTGTGACCAATGGTTCAGAAAGGTCCTGCTGCAGGCGCCTCTCCGTCAGGATCAGATTCTGGATCAGATTCAGAGGGTTGAAGTAACGCGGGTCTGAGAGCAGCCGTGTATATTCAGCCAACATGTAAACATTAGATCAACGTGCTGGACAGCCGAGGCCACACCCACTTCCTGAGGGGGCGTGGTCAGAGAGAAAACAGACCATTCCGAGGAGGGCTGAAGAAGGGGGGTTTACAGGCAGACCAGAATCTGATTCAAAGTGTTTTTATGAGCATAAACTTTAAAGACATGTTTTGGGGACCTCTTAGACCAATATATGTTGATGAAAAAAGCGTGATATGTCACCTTTAAAGTGAACATACGTCATCATTCAAAGACTGGTTTTAAAGTCACACAGAGTCAGCTAAAGCATATAAAGCCATCGTACGGTCACGTGGAGCCTGTCAGGACTTTTAAGGACTCATTTGTTGTCCATGGACTCCAAACTGACTACGTCTGCAGGGGTGTTTTCACTATTTTTGTTCCTGTGTGTGTCTGGAGATCCTGTGTAACCATGGTAACATTGTTTACATACAAGATCAGCTGTTAGCAGCCCGTAGCATGTAGATGCTAAACAATGCTAGGCCCGATGTTCCCTGCGAGCTGAGGAGAAGGAGGCGAGGACGACGTGCTGGTACTGAGGTGCAAGCTAAGAAAAGACCACATGGACCTGTCCTTCCACCCACCGTTATGGGGACTGTGAGATCTATCTATGATAAGGTGGACCAGCTAACCCAGCACCAGAGTAGCATCATGCTAACAGAGCTAACACCGGACAGGAACGCCACATTGGAAGTATTTCACCTGCTGTGGGCGGACAGGATACAGGAGAGCCAGACTGGACTAACTGGGGAAGAAGACCAGCTCAGTCCTGGACCCTGTGGAGGTGGTGGCTGACAGGAGGATTATGTCCAAGCTGTCGTCTCTGATGGACATTTCTTTCCTTTATATATTCTTGTTGAATTCTTGTTCTGTACACCTTCTTGTTTCCTGCTGGAACTCCATGAATTTCCCTCTTGTGGGACGAAAGGAGGATCTTAAATCTGATGTCATGGCGTGCCTCTTCCACGGGCTGGAGTGGGCGGTGTTGGTTCACGAGTTCAACCAGTTCTGAACCAGAGCGAGGACCAGCCCGGAAATACAACCTGGTTCACGTTGGTTGAAAAGAGGTACCCGGAGCCCTCAAACCGGCCCCTCCTCAAGGACCCTCGTAGAGGAACTGAGATGCATTACTGTCAGAATTAAACATCCATAGCAGAATACCGGTTTTCAGATTTCTCTGCAGACACTTGGACAAACTCCAAAAGTGTGTAATCAGGATTTGAGTTTACCTTCAGATCTAATTTGACGACCTTGGTGAAGACAAAGCGTCTGAAACATCGGTGACTCTTTTTGTTGTACATGAAAAACAGCCCCATGAGGAAATCAGATTCTACTTCTTATACAAAGGTAATGGTTTTTATACCAATCAGGTCCACGCAGAATAAAACCAAACAAACAGTCTCAGGAGGTTTACAAGATAAACACACAGAGATGTTATGTTCGACACAGAAAGTGGTCCAGGTTTAAATTAAGTTTCTCCTCCAAACAAACAGCGTTTGGCAAAACAAATCAGCGCAGCAGAAATGTGATTTCTAGGAGACAGGGTTGCAATTAGAAGCTGCTGCTGTGGTGAAATCACAAAGCCCTGACAGCAGGAAGCAAACAGAAATATTCAGAGGGAATAAAAACATGGGGCTGTGTGTGTGTGTGTGTGTGTGTGTGTGTGTGTGTGTGTGTGTGTGTGTGTGTGTGTGTGTGTGTGTGGGAGAGAAACAGCCTGAGTGTACAGAACCAGTGTGTTAAGTGTTGGGGTATTAGTCCGCAGAGACGCTCGGGTCAGAGAGACATTCAGCCCTCAGCCCTTTTTTTCTGCTGAGCCACAAAAACACATAAAAGTGGACACACCTGAAGACGTGCGGCGGTGTCCAGCTTTATCCTCACACTCTGAAATCCAGAGTTTAACAGCATACATAATGTAACCCAGGAAGAGAGGGAGAGAGGGAGGGAGGAGGAGGAGGAGGAGGAGGAGGAGAAAACCCCTCTTCTATTGAGCTCCTGTGAAAAGCCTGAAAAAGCAGAATGAACACGGTCTGCTGGATTCCTCCTCAGAGCGTCAGACTTCACCTTCCTGCTCGCTCCAACACTCAGCAGCAGCTTCAGACTCAGACTCAAATGAAGACATGTTTCACTCAGAGAGGGTTCAGACGACACTCTGGAGTCCTCCGGATCAGATCCACAAGACTTCTATTGTTCCCGGATGCCGGAGCACGACGCATCAATCTCAACAGAGCAGATGGAGCGGGACAGGAAGTCAGGTTTCACCAAAACCAAATGAAAACATCCGGTTAATTTTCAGAATAAAAGACTCTGTGTTATCACCAGATCGTATTTCACTTAACTACAACAACAAACCAAAGTCATGATGAGCGGAGCCAGGCCTGGAGTCAACAGGTCAGAGGTTTTCAGAGGACCAGAAAGACAACATGGATGAGGAGAGGAGGAGGAGGAGGAGAATCCTTGATTCAGGGATTACAGAAGGGGAAACCTCGGTCACATGACTCCAGCTGTCCGGAGGTCCTGCTCCAGCTACAGAGCCAGACCTGACATGGATCTGATGGAAGTCCAGAGTAAGACTGAGTCTTTTCCAAAGAGCATTGAAAGTAAATTGAAAATTCTCAGCCGAATCAAACAGAACAGTGTCATCGTCATACTGATGGAGACTTCCATCAGATATGGAGGATGCAATGTTCTTAATATAGATCATAAATGAGACAGGGACCAGGACTGACCCCTGTGGAACTCCTTTCATTAAGGGTAGAAACTCTGACTGAATATTTCCAACTCAGCAGTAAAGAATCTAAACAAAGTGAGGAAGAGTTTGAGGCTCTGCAGAGACTCCTCTCTTCCATGTTGTCTTGATGCTGTGTGATGTTTTAGTTTGAGTATAAATTAAAGGAGCTGATTGGATGACATTTGAGAAAGCGTTGGAGCTCTCGGTCACATGACTCCAGCCGTCCGGCAGCCCTGCTCCGTGCTGGGTTCTGAAAATGCAACCGGTGGGTCGGTCTGTTGACTCTCGGCTCATAAAGGCGTCCTCTTGTGTCCTCAGTAAACCGCATCGTCTCTGTCGGGATGAGTTGTATCTCTCTGGGTCTGCAGACCTGAACAGCTGATCAGTGCACTGCAGGGGGGAAGAGCGGTAACGTGCCGCTGACCGGGATCCCCGATTACAGTTGCCAAGTACCTCATCATGCAACCACACTTCAAGAAGAACTATCTTCCTCTTTAAAGTCACTGTTGGCGTTTTAACTTTCCTCCTCCTTCCACCTGAGAGCGTCTGAGCGAACCCTGAAACATAAGTCACGCTGCAGGTGGCGGGAAACTAATGAAATACTGCTGCTGTCATTTTCAATGTAGCCCGGTGTTGCAGAAATGTTCTTCAACAACAATTCCAAATGGAAAAAAAATAAAACCCAGCATCATCACATTCCTCAGAGCTGCTGCTGTAAATTAGTCGTAAAAAGAAGTAGATGGTTGGAGACAGAGGTGTGGAATCAGCAACATTTCAGGTGACAAAAACACCTCAGCTTCAATACTTCATCCTAATTGTCTGACAGTGCAGCAGCTCTGAGACATGAAGACGTATATTTAGGGATATATCATTACAGTATGTGCATGCACTGCATTCTTTAAAATGACTCAGAGTTTGTGTGTGTGTGACCCCGGCATTAAAAAGTGAGTTCAGGCGGGGAGAGATTGGAAAGTGAGCTGAGAATGTTCTTGAAAATGGAAAAGTTTAAATGGACTGTCACAGTGTTTGTGGTGTGACCGGGTCAGGATGGATGCTAATGTCCTCGTCTGCAGGAAGAGAGAGAGGGAGAGAGAGTGTCCGAGGCATGAAATCACATGTTTCTACCTTTTCTAACAAGTCATAAAATCAGGTGTGAGCTGCAGTAATCCAGTTATGAACCTGCCCCACATGTGGAGGTGACAGCTGCTGCACCAAACCTCATCCTGTAAACGTCTCTTTAAGTCTGCTGCGTGTTACACCTTCATTTCAGCTCTGTGGAGATCCCTGTGCAGGGTTTCAGGCTGATGATGGAGATGATAGTGACGTCAGTGTGACGGGAATAAAAACAGCAGTCCGATTTATTTCATTATTAGAGCAAAGTGCAACTGAGCACGTGCAGAAAATGCTCATTTAGACTGCAGGTAATTAGCTGGAGTTCATTATGTCAGAATTATCATTTAATGAGTCGCACAAAAAATAAGTCCACACTAAGTGAAAGAGGGGACTGAGTACTTCATTAAATCATTAGAGGAACACTGAACCTTTACTGGATTAAACCAGATTATATTACTGATGAATAATCAGATTAAAGGCTGTTAAATACACAATATTAAAAACTATATTTTAAATACTGAGAGAGCTAAAAGATGAGAATATATAACATACTTTATACAGATATTTAAACACATGACTGACATGACTCTGTAGTGGAAGTCACTGCATTAAACACAGACATGACTCTGTAGTGGAAGTCACTGCATTAAACACAGACATGACTCTGTAGTGGAAGTCACTGCATTAATAACAGACATGACTCTGTAGTGGAAGTCACTGCATTAATAACAGGCATGACTCTGTAGTGGAAGTCACTGCATTAAACACAGACATGACTCTGTAGTGGAAGTCACTGCATTAAACACAGACGTGACTCTGTAGTGGAAGTCACTGCATTAAACACAGACATGACTCTGTAGTGGAAGTCACTGCATTTAAAACAGACATGACTCTGTAGTGGAAGTCACTGCATTTAACACAGAGGTGACTCTGTAGTGGAAGTCACTGCATTCAACACAGACATGACTCTGTAGTGGAAGTCACTGCATTAAAAACAGACATGACTCTGTAGTGGAAGTCACTGCATTAAACACAGACATGACTCTGTAGTGGAAGTCACTGCATTTAACACAGACATGACTGTAGTGGAAGTCACTGCATTAAAAACAGACATGACTCTGTAGTGGAAGTCACTGCATTTAACACAGACATGACTCTGTAGTGGAAGTCACTGCATTAAACACAGACATGACTCTGTAGTGGAAGTCACTGCATTAAACACAGACATGACTCTGTAGTGGAAGTCACTGCATTAAACACAGACATGACTCTGTAGTGGAAGTCACTGCTCGGCCATGTAGAGGTGTAGTCTATGTCCTGAGGTGTAGTTATTAGCGACTCTCAGCAGACTGTAACTCTAACTACTGTTCGGACCGTGGTTCGTCAGTGAGACATTTTTTTCAGTGAGGTTCTTCGTTCTTGTAATTAAAGTATATTTTTATTGATGAACTTGTGATTAGTAAATGAACAGGATATTGATCCGTCCTGGTAAAGACACTCGGAGCGTTATCATCACTAAATGATTTTTATTCATACAAACGTCTTCCTCTAATTAACACTGTTTGCTTACTTAATTTCCCAGGATGCCGCTCTGCAGATGGTCAGCATAAACTGTTCAATAAGCTCAGCTGTGCAACAACATTATCTCTCTCTCTCTCTCTCTCTCTCTCTCCCCCTCTCTCTCTCTCTCTCTCTCTCTCTCTCTCTCTCTCTCTCTCTCTCTCTCTCTCTCTCTCTCTCTCTCTCTCTTACTCACACACACACAACACACACACAGGTCACTGTACACAAAGACATCATCCTGTCTTGCAAGGAGGGAAGAGGGGATCGTCTCCCATCAGTGGTCTCCAAAGCTCTCAGATCTTGTGGGTCCTCCAAATTAGATTTGAGCATATCATCTTTATAGACGGTCATTGAGTTCATTATGTCCTAAAAAAATCCAGTTCCTCCAGTGTCCACTAGAGTGTGTCTCCTGCAGTTCCTCCAGTGTCCACTAGAGTGTGTCTCCTGCAGTTCCTCCAGTGTCCACTAGAGTGTGTCTCCTGCAGTTCCTCCAGTGTCCACTAGAGTGTGTCTCCTGCAGTTCCTCCAGTGTCCACTAGAGTGTGTGTCCTCCAGATCCTCCAGAGTCCACTAGAGTGTGTCTCCTGCAGTGAGTCAGTCCCCATAGAGCCCCATGTTAAATGCTACAGCAGAAATCAACATGTTTACAGCCTGGTACAGAAACAGTTTGGGTCTCTGTAGCTCATCTCTCTCTTCATGACGACTGTACGGCTGAATTTATACATCTGTTCATGTAAATAAATAAATAAATATCAGATAAATAATCTGTCTGTCTGTGAGCTTTGTTGGACTAACAGATCATCAGTCTCCTCAGTCACACTCTCGTATTATTTCACTCTTATTGTTGCACTAATTAGCAGGTATGTGTGTGTGTGTGTGTGCTCACCACACCTGTCTTGTTAGCGTGTTCAGTGTTTGTCATACATGATGTATTCGTGGCGGCCCGTGGATGAGACGAGCTGTCTGTTCTTTAACGTCGCCAATGTTTGTGTCATTCGGCCAACATGTAATTCAGTTCTTGGATTTAATGTTGTTAAAGTGTGATTATAAAACCTCCCAGCTTCACTCCTCTCCATGTTGGTCTTCCTGCGTCTGTGTTTCTGTGTGCTGAAGGATTTCTGCAGTTACAGCACCACTCTGATGAAAACAAAGAAAACCAGACACTGAAAGGTTTCATTTCAGGATTATCTCAGCGGGGAACTCTCTGCTTCAAAACAAAACCATTTATAGCAACAAATGTTTCCATACAGCCGCGTTTGGCATCCGTGTGTCTGCATCAGCTGCAGGACTCAAACCCCCCTCAGAGAACACACTCAGAGAACACACTCAGAGAACACACTCAGAGAACACACTCAGAGAACACACTCAGAGAACACACTCAGAGAACAGCTCTGCACCACACCATCACTGCACCAGCCAAGAGACCCTGAACGCATCCCGTCACAGCATCAGGCGAGGCTCCACTGACTCCATGATTCAGCTCAGAGGACAGAGACATCTTCACCCAGCTGATTCAGCTCAGAGGACAGACATCTTCACCCAGCTGATTCAGTTACAGAGAGGACAGAGACATCTTCACCCAGCTGATTCAGCTCAGAGAGGACAGAGACATCTTCACCCAGCTGATTCAGTTACAGAGAGGACAGAGACATCTTCACCCAGCTGATTCAGCTCAGAGAGGACAGAGACATCTTCACCCAGCTGATTCAGCTCAGAGAGGACAGAGACATCTTCACCCAGCTGATTCAGCTCAGAGGACAGACATCTTCACCCAGCTGATTCAGCTCAGAGAGGACAGACATCTTCACCCAGCTGATTCAGCTCAGAGGACAGACATCTTCACCCAGCTGATTCAGCTCAGAGGACAGAGACATCTTCACCCAGCTGATTCAGCTCAGAGAGGACAGAGACATCTTCACCCAGCTGATTCAGCTCAGAGGACAGAGACATCTTCACCCAGCTGATTCAGCTCAGAGGACAGAGACATCTTCACCCAGCTGATTCAGCTCAGAGGACAGACATCTTCACCCAGCTGATTCAGCTCAGAGAGGACAGAGACATCTTCACCCAGCTGATTCAGCTCAGAGAGGACAGAGACATCTTCACCCAGCTGATTCAGCTCAGAGAGGACAGAGACATCTTCACCCAGCTGATTCAGCTCAGAGAGGACAGAGACATCTTCACCCAGCTGATTCAGCTCAGAGGACAGAGACATCTTCACCCAGCTGATTCAGCTCAGAGGACAGACATCTTCACCCAGCTGATTCAGCTCAGAGGACAGAGACATCTTCACCCAGCTGATTCAGCTCAGAGGACAGACATCTTCACCCAGCTGATTCAGCTCAGAGGACAGACATCTTCACCCAGCTGATTCAGCTCAGAGGACAGACATCTTCACCCAGCTGATTCAGCTCAGAGAGGACAGAGACATCTTCACCCAGCTGATTCAGCATCAGGAGGATCAGCATCAGGAGGATCAGCATCAGGAGGATCAGCATCAGGAGGATCAGCATCAGGAGGATCAGCATCAGGAGAATAAGCATCAGGAGGATCAGCATCAGGAGGATCAGCATCAGGAGGATCAGCATCAGGAGAATAAGCATCAGGAGGATCAGCATCAGGAGAATAAGCATCAGGAGGATCAGCATCAGGAGAATAAGCATCAGGAGGATCAGCATCAGGAGGATCAGCATCAGGAGGATCAGCATCAGGAGGATCAGCATCAGGAGAATAAGCATCAGGAGGATCAGCATCAGGAGAATAAGCATCAGGAGGATCAGCATCAGGAGGATCAGCATCAGGGGGTCATTTCAGTCCGGAGCCTCTCTCCGGTCTTCATACAGAAACTTTGGAGTGTTGTCCTTCCTTTGGACCAGCTCTCCTTGAGTTTTATCCATCTTCAGATTCTTTTGTTTGTTCTGTTCCAACAAAGATCTTTTTTATATTTGCACTTCACTTTGTCCTTCAGAGCAGAATTGAATCTTTCCTCCCGTGTCTCAGAGTCTGGATCTCCTTCCACCCACCTGGTGTCATCTTAAACCAGCGAGCGTGTGGAGAGTGAGCTAATCCCTGTGAATAAAAACATTCTGAATTAAATCCACACACGTCTTTACATTGGGATGTAAAAACACAACCTCTCCAGATGCTTTCAATGACCTATAAACAGACGAAACCCTCGCAGAGTTTTCTCCTGGAAGTCATTAAGACCTGAGAACGGGAAGCTAACACGGTGTAGTACTGTTTCCTGCGTCTTAATGAGTCAGTGCTTCCCACCTCCATGAGTCATCTCCACTTTAAAGACCTGAATCAGTGTGAAACTGATTTCAACACGCTCGTATTCAGAGCTAAATCCAGATATGAGCCGTGTTCATCATCACACCTCTGCATGGGAAACAGGAAGCAGAGTGAGACTTTCACAATAAGAGACACGCAGACTGAAGCTCCGCCCTTCTTTTGGGGGGCGGGGCCTGCAATGCTGAACGTGTCTGATTGGTAGATTAACCTCAGTGTTTTTATTCCTCCCTCCGTCCACAATAACATCACACACATCTGTGATTCTCTTGATTTCTCTTTCTTTCATTAGTTTTTATTTGTTCTATCTTTTTTGTATGTGTGTGTACTTTTCAAAAGAAGAAGCTGTGATTCTCTTGATTTAGCAGCTTGTAACAGTAGTCTTCTCTCAGCCCACCGTGAATGCGTCTCTCCTCCCGGTGTTCCGGTTTTAAAAGTGACCCTGTAAACTGGAGCCCTTCAGCTGAACGTGTCAGTGTTTGTGGAGTTTACACAGCTGTTGAAACACAGAGGGAGTTCCTGGGAATGCAAACTAGTTTAGTTTTTATTAAGATTTCAAAATATCCTCATCAGATATTTAATGATGGTCTAAAGACATTTATGAGGGATGCATCCGGCTGAGAGTCTCCAGTTAACAGGGTCGCCGTTTAAACCAAAACACCGTCCGATCTCTGCGATCACGGCTTTTTGAGTTCAAAAGGATTTTAAAGCCGTGTTGAAACGTCTTTGCTACTCGCGCTTATCTCCTCTCACGTGTTGATTCAGCTTTTGGAGCACAATTTTTTCAAACTTTTTTGTCAATTTTTTTTTTTTTTTTTTTGTTTTCAAAATGTTTTGTCAAAAAAAAAATTGTCAAAATTTTTTTGTCAAAATTTTTTTGTCAAATTTTTTTTGTCAAAATTTTTTTTGTCAATTTTTTTTTTCAAAATTTTCCAAAAACCATTCACAGTCATTGTTTTTTCCCCTTTTGTAATGAAAGTCATTCCTCTTTGTTTTTCCTCTTTGATTCAGTGAATCCATCTGTGATGAAATATAGCACCATCTAAAACAGACCAGCTGAGTCTCTTCATGCTAACAGGCTAACTGTTGTGTTGCTCAGAATGATACCTGCCTGTCCGTCTGCTTCTATGGTGTCATCTGTGATGAATGGCATTCCTCTTTGTGTTACTGCCCTCTACTGGTCTGGTGGTGTAGTGCATTTACTTTTTTCCCTCCATACGTCACTGCCCTGATTTACACAATCTACCCGGGACTTCAGCCCACGGTCGAAACGCAGACAACAATGGGGGACCAGGAACCTTTTAGTTCAGGGTGAAGTAGTTCTGGGGGCTAAAAGACCCTGGGACTCTTGGTCCAAATGCACCTTGTTACAGGAGCAGCATGCAATCTGTGCAAAGTTGCATGACGATTCATATTTTAGCTCTTGGGTAGAGGAGGCGCCTCATGTCAGAGGGTACACTCCTCGCCTCCTTGGTTCCTGTTCGATCAATTTAAGGCTGAAGGAGAAATCTTTAAAAACAGGTTGATAGATTTCAATTAGACCGAAGTTAAAGTACAGTTAAATTAAAAGTAAACCCAACAGGCATGAGGAAACAGAAGCTGTTTGTAGTAATTGTTTGCAGAATCTCAAACACACTATAAATTAAGGCTCCCTCCTCTCCTCCTGCTTTAAACCCCCTCTTGCATGGAGCTCCTAACTGGTGCCAGAGTCCTCGGAGGATTGTGTAACATTCAGACAGTTTCAGCTTCTTTGGCACTAATTGATCTCTGAGGACTCGTCAGGGTTTTCCTGTGTGGGACGTCGTGTTCATAATTACATCTTTATATAGATAAGCCCTGAACAATTTATCCTTTTTTTTCTGTTTACACAGCATGTTTCTTTCTGTGCAGAGAGAGAGAGAGAGAGAGAGAGAGTTTAAACAGTGTTATTAAATGCCTAATTATCTCCACTCCGTGTGTGTTTTTCTCTGCACTCCTGTTCTTTCTGTGTTTTTATTTTCAACTCCAAATTAAAAACCCACCGGTCAGCCCGGCTCCATCGCGCTCTCCTCTGCGGTCTCGCCGGACCGGCCTGGTTTCCTGCCTCAGACGGGGCGCAGCAGGAAGCGGAGCTGTGTTTTCCTTCAGGGCCGGCTAGTTTTAGAGCAACCTACTTACCGGTGTCAGAGCGTCAGCCTGTCTCCGCTCTCAGGTAGAAACAGCAGCAATTTATTTAGCACCGATTACAGTCTCAGCCCGGCTCCCACTTCACCCACTGTCTCTTTTCCTGCAGCCGCTCATTTATTTCCCTCTTCCAGACTTTCTCTTCCTGCAGCTGCTATTTATACTCACAGTGACTGTACAGCGTCCACGCCACAGCAGCAGCAGCAGCAGCAGCAGGCCCTGACCTCATGTCTGATCTTTATATACCCACACTTCTCATGTTGTACTTCCTGATGTCTCTCTGAGTTTCCTCTCAGCATTAGAGCATGGATGCTAAATCCACTTCAGACGTCGTTTCCAGATGTGAAGACTTTGATCCTCCTCCAGCTTCTTTATCAAGCGTTATTTTCAGGTCATTGATTTAATGTGAAGTCCCCTTCAGCGTCAGTGCTTTCTGTATGTTGCTAAATCAATGTTAGCATGCATACAAGAATAGAGAGGAGCGTGTGTTGCTGCCTTCAGCAGAGTTTGAGTTCTCTTCTCACCGTGACTCTGAATGAAGCCGAGGAAGACTCAGTGCTGTGCAGTGTCACATTCACACACATGCACACGGTGCAGTGACAACCTCTGCTTCAAACAAACACTGTGCACATGATAATGAACCTTTCAGTCTGACAACTCACGTTTACTTGAGATGAAGATTATTGCAGCATACAGTGTTATGTATCTGAACCTCATTACTCCTCGTAGATTATTTGAATGCAGACATTAGGAGTAATGAGATCCGACTAAGTTTGCACACAGCTCTGAGCAGATCAGCAGGAGCATTACAAAGCAGAGGCAGAGACAGGGAGACCTGCAGCTTAAATAGACCACCGAATGAGAGGATGTTGAGATCAGCTGATAGGGAGGATGATGACGTGTCAGCTTGAGTTGTCTGCCTGAACTAGCTTGCAGGCGGCGCTCCATTTCTTCACTGAATCAGGATGTATACAAACAGGAACCAAATAAATCCAAGCAAATTAACCTAAGGCCTTTCATTTTTCCAAACACAACAACTTGAGAGGTGTTGAGATTTCATTACAACACATTTAGGAAACTCCCCACCAAAGGTCAGGGGTAGTTTCTGAGCTGTAGGAGCAATAGTTGCATACGTGGGGCAGCTCAATCAATCAATCAATCAATCAATCAATCAATCAATCAATCAATCAATCAATCAATCAATCAATCAATCAATCAATCAATCAATCAATCAATCAATCTTTATTTGTATAGCACCAAATCACAACAAACGTTCTCTCAAGACGCTTTCACAAACAGAGCAGGTCTAGACCACTCTATGTCAAATCCTGAACAGAGACCCAACACCAAGACAGGATCAGACTCAGTCTGACCCCACCTTAATCCACCATGAGCATTACACCTCACAGTATTTAGCTGTTGAATACATCTTTGATGATGCTGCATACTTCAGTCATGACTGCATGACTGTCGCTTTCAGCCAGGAGAAGGTGTCATCAGGTGGTGTCCAACCTTCACTGGGCGTTTTGACCCTAAACCACAACGCCCTCCAGTTGGCGGGTCCGGCAGTGATGGCCAGTCACTGCCCATCCTCTCCTGGCCCTCAGCTCAACTCCTCCCTCCTATTCCAGAGCCAACAAGATGCTCTTTCCACTGCCTCCCCCAACCTGCTACTGAGTGTCTTCCACACAGACCTGCACCCGACCTCAACTGGGAATAGCCACACCTGCCATCCCTTGTCCCTGCACTGCTGGACAAGGTCCTGGTACTTGGAGGCCTTCCTTTCATACGCCTCCTCACAACCATCTTCCCAAAGGACCGTCAGTTCAATCAGGATGATCTTTTTTGACTCCTCTGACCATAAGACCAAGTCGGGCCTCAGCGATGTTTGCACAAACCGGGGGAAGACTAGTCTCCTTCCCAGGTCCACTCTCATCTTCCATGATTGTGCTGCTTGGGAAAAGGCCCTTCTTGGTCTTCTTACAGCGGCAGACTTATGTTAGACACACATCTGCTGAGACCGTGTTGGGTCTGGAAAGAGGGACTTGTAGAGTATGTTTCGTGTTCTTCTGCAGGTTGAGTTTGCTCGGTCGTCTCTCTGTTAATGTATTACAGTAATGGTTGTCTGTAACTGGCAGCAGTTTGAATCTGCAGCAGAGAATATAGATGTAGTAACTCTATTAGGAGATGAAGCTCTGGTTGAATGTATTCTGCTGATCCTCGTGTCTTCACAGGCCGTGAGGCAAAACTGATGTCTCTTCTGTATTCAGCACAATGAGCCTCACTTTGTCCTGACAGTGGATGAATTAAACTGTACAGCACTCTGCTTCTGTGCGTGTGTGTGTGTGTGTGTGTGTGTGTGTGTGTGTGTGTGTGTGTGTGTGTGTGTGTGTGTGTGTGTGCATGCTCCACACTTTGCAGGTCTGAGTTTCTAGTATTTTGTTGTGTGTTTTAAAACAGAGCTTTGTGCTAATCGGTGTGAAATTAAACTCCAAACTGTGTTAAAGACTGTTGACGTGTTGTCTGAGCACAGCGGCCCGTTCTCTCGCTCTGAAAAAGTACGGGTGCAGATATCGGCGCGATCACAGCGGGACCACGGCGCTGCAGGGCTGGATTACCAACCCGCTGTCCTATTAAATACTCACTGTGCCTCGAACGAAAGCATGTGTCCTATTGAAGGCTGCTGTTGGGAAATAAAAGCGCAGTAACATGATGCTGCTGGTCCTGAAATAGCCCAGAAACAGAACAGTGATGCAGCATGTTGCCCCGAGGACAGAGACGGGAGGGAGTGGTTAGCTGGGAGGAGAGGAGAGGGTTTAGAGAGAGTCTAATAAACCGACCCAGTCTTGAGTTTTTGGTGCAACCCCCTCTGCTCTCCTGTAAACGCTCAAATACCTGCTGTAGTGTTCCTCCTGTGAGGCTGCACATCAGAGACTAACAGAGAATGCCCGGTGCATTAAAAGTGAAGGAGAGAATCGGGTCCCTGTTGTTTTTGAAAGGTTGAATTTCTACTAAACATGAAAGAAGTGAAGCTTCAGCGACAAGACGGGAGATTCTAAGTGATGTTTGAGGAGGAGGAGGAGGGGGACTGTTGATGTTTCTCAGAGAACAAAGAGGAAAACAGAGACCGTGACACATGCAGAGATGGACTGATACGTTTAGATGTTCTATCAACATCCTCATGGGGGAGAGAATGTTAAATGAAGGGGGGGCAGGGTTTATATCTAATACTTTAAGCTGTCTTTTTGTAGTTTCCTATCCTGAGACTACCAGAGTGAGTCTGACACAATCAACTATCACATCCTGTCCAACTCCTTTAGGTTATATCAGAACAGAGCTCCATTAATGTTTGCTATGCAGACGATACCTTCCTTTACTGAACAGTGTAGCTCAATAGCATGCCTTAAATACATCAACAGATATATTCTGCTTCTTATGAAGCTAAAGTTACTGTCCTCACTAACTCTCACGACCCGCCTGAGACCACTCTAATGTTTTACCACAGTGTCAACAGGCAGACGGGGAACGAGACGGACTACTTTCTGTGGATTGATTTGATATGAGGTGAAAACAAAGCACAGAAGATCTCAGAGTGCCCCTCTAGAACACTACTCTCCCAGCATGCAGGCCTCCTTGTCAGACCTAAGGTCTCTCAAAGTAGTAGGGTACCTCTTTTGGACCAGCGTGAACCAGGTTGTATTGAAGATCAGATAAGATCCTCCTCTATTCGTCCCACAACGGGGAAATTCATGGAGTCACAGCAGCAAACAAGAAGGTGTACAGAACAAGAATTTAACAAGAATATATAAAGGAAAGAAATGTTCATCAGAGACGACAGCTTGGACATAATCCTCCAGGACTGAGCTGGTCTTCTTCCCCAGTTAGTTCAGTCTGGCTCTCCTGTATCCTGTCTGCCCACAGCAGGTGAAATCCTTCCAATGTGGCGTTGGTGTCCTGTGTTAGCTCTGTTAGCATGATGCTACTCTGGTGCTGGGTTAGCTTTTCTGGGCTGGTGCCCGCGCTGGTGCACTGGCGCCTGAAACTGCCTCGGTTGAAAAGGGGTATGTGAGGTATCAGGCCCCTCTCCTTTGGAATCAGCTACCAATCACGGTGTGGGAGGCAGACACCCTCTTCAAACTTTCCTTTTGTATAAAGCTTATAGTTAGAGCTGGCTTAAGCTTAGACCAGCTCTTAGTTATGCTGCTATAGGCTTCAAGCACAGACTCCTTGTCTCCTTGTGCCCCTCCATTTGTCATCACAGTGTGTGTAAGTAAATAAAAGCATCATGTCCCATTAAAGTGAGGTCTCCCTGGGAGGTTTTTTCAGCTCCCTTGTCCCGTAGGTTCCTCTGGATCATCATTAGTGTTATTTTTTCTACTAGTATTGTTATTGTCGTTGAACATCCAGCCTAGACCTGCTCTCTCTGCAAGGATCCTTAAACATTCTTTGATGTGATTTTGCACGACCAGATAAACTAAGACAGGAGGCTGCCATGTTCAACATTAAAACAAGACAACATGAAGTCAAGTCAAGTCAACTTTATTTATACAGCACATTTAAAAACAACCAGTGTTGGCCCAAAGTGCTTTACAAGGTAAAAAGTACATGAAGACAACAATAAACAACATATCAGGATATTACTGTCCTCTTCATGAGGAGAAGGCCAAAGAGAAGAGATGTGTCTTCAACAAAGATTTAAACATTCAGCAGAGGGGGGCCGATCTTAATTGGAGTGGCAAGCCATTCCAGAGTTTGGGGGCCGCTGCTGCAGAGGCTCGGTCCCCCCGGGTTTTAAGCCTTGTTTTAGGCTCATCCAGGAGCAGCTGGTTTGTTGACCTCAGTGCTCGGGCTGGGTTATGAACATGGAGAAGATCAGCCAAGTAGGATGGTCCATTTAGAGCCTTGTACGTTAAAAGTGCAACTTTAAAATCAATCCTGTGCAGACTGGGAGACAGGTGTGATGTGCTCCCTCTGTTTCCTGCCACTCAGGAGGCGAGCAGCAGCGTTTAGAGCAAGCTGCAGGCGCTGAACAGACGACATGTCTAAGCCCACATACAAAGAGTTACAATAGTCAAGCCTAGAAGTAATAAAGGCATGGACCACTCTCTCTAAATCCTTAGGAGGGAGATAGGCCTTCACCTTAGCTATGAGTCTCAGCTGCAAGAAGCTGGACTGAACCACAGAAGAGATTTGTTTTCCAAATTTGAAGGCTCTGTCAAAATGAACACCAAGGCTCTTTACAGAGGAGTGAACATTTGCTGTGAGAGGGCTGAGAGTGCTCCCATTGAACTGTTGGGGCTGCCTAAACACAATGACATCAGTCTTTTTCCACACTGGACCCCAGCACGCCAGTTTTTCAGGCTCCTATAAGCCCAGATAAATTCGCTCTACCTGATGATCTCCTCCGCTGGACTTCTTCCTGAGCCGAGAGGAGAAAGGAGCCGGAGCCAGGCCGATCCGGGCAGTCTTGGCAGCGGCCGTCGGCACAAAGCCGGAAATATGCAGATTCAGTCCTTTCAGGGAGCTTCCACAAAAAGCTGTGTGAAAACATGACTCATATCAGAGCTGAGTGTTCATGCAGGAGCTTTTCATCTCCCGCCGTCAGCTGCAGGAAACATCCTTAATCACACGTTTGCATATCAATGCTAATAATACTGCATGTTCTGCCACATGCTGCACACCTGAACGGGAGAGAACATCAGAGATGTTCTGCAGCTTCAGACTGTGAGTTAGAGCTGCTCCTCTGTGGCTGTTTGTTCACCCGAATCATGGATGAATCAGAAGTGAACCCCCGTCAGCAGAGATACCTCAGTCAGCGTTAAAGACCGGTCTGACATGTTTTTAATAATGAACAGAACAGGCAGTGATGTTCTTGTGTTGCTCTCACACACAGCTGGATCCTGACAGACCTATCTCAGAAAACTTTAAATATCTGAATAAAAGTGACAGCTGTTTTCCTACAGAAGGCAGAGAGCCAACATGTTTATTTCTCTGATTTGAAACAGATATTAAAATGTGATTTTTCTTGCATGCAGTCAGCTGGCGTGTTCTGCTCCGTCCCGGCTCTTCAGGTCTCCTTCTCTGTTTTCCTCCTCTCTCTGTTCCTCTCTGCGTCTCCCTCTCTCTCTGTCATGTCTCATATTATCATCAATAATTTAAGACCTGAAAAAGAAACCAGTTTGAAAATAGCTCGTGGACATTAACTGTCTTGTCGTTGCAGAATGATATTCCCAGAAATTCCTCTTGTCTCTTTGTGAAGTCCTTGATAAAGACAGGACTATAAATAGTCTGTTTTCTGAAGCGAGGCGCCTCGCCTGAGAAAAACCCCACAAGAAGCCCCAAATCCACTATATGTAATGTTGTGGCGGTCTTTCTTCCTGTTGTGGTCTCAGCTGTGAACCAGTAGCTGCAGACAGGCCACAAACACAGATATCCCCTTTAGGGGGTCTCAGATTTAACAGATTAAAAGAGAGGGAACATTAGAGTTAGAGCCCGACATGTCCAAAACTAATGCTCATATTTACTGTCTGTGTTGGATGTGGAAAGAAGCAGCAGAATTATTTCATGTGGAGTGATCATGCTTTACGCTTTCAATATAAAAGTCTATACTGAGTCTCAGTTTCACTGTATCTGTCTGGTACAGTGCAACTGCAGTGACGGACACAGTGAAACTGAGACTCAGATGTACATTGCAGGTGCACTGTATCTGTCTCTGCAGAGTCTCAGTTTCACTGTATGTATCTGTCTCTGCAAGGTCTCAGTTTCACAGTATGTATCGGTCTTAAATGAGTCTCAGTTTCACTGTATGTATCTGTCTTAAATGAGTCTCAGTTTCACTGTATGTATCTGTCTTAAATAAGTCTCAGTTTCACTGTATGTATCTGTTTTAAATTAGTTTCAGTTTCACCGTATATATCTGTCTTAAATGAGTCTCAGTTTCACTGTATGTATCTGTCTTAAATGAGTCTCAGTTTCACTGTATGTATCTGTCTTAAATAAGTCTCAGTTTCACTGTATGTATCTGTCTTAAATAAGTCTCAGTTTCACTGTATGTATCTGTTTTAAATGAGTCTCAGTTTCACTGTATGTATCTGTCCTAAATAAGTCTCAGTTTCACTGTATGTATCTGTCTTAAATGAGTCTCAGTTTCACTGTATGTATCTGTCTTAAATAAGTCTCAGTTTCACTGTATGTATCTGTCTTAAATAAGTCTCAGTTTCAATGTATGTATCTGTCTTAAATAAGTCTCAGTTTCACTGTATGTATCTGTCTTAAATGAGTCTCAGTTTCACTGTATGTATCTGTCTTAAATAAGTCTCAGTTTCACTGTATGTATCTGTCTTAAATAAGTCTCAGTTTCACTGTATGTATCTGTCTTAAATGAGTCTCAGTTTCACTGTATGTATCTATCTTAAATTAGTTTCAGTTTCACAGTATGTATCTGTCTTAAATAAGTCTCAGTTTCACTGTATGTATCTGTCTTAAATGAGTCTCAGTTTCACTGTATGTATCTGTCTTAAATGAGTCTCAGTTTCACTGTATGTATCTGTTTTAAATTAGTTTCAGTTTCACTGTATGTATCTGTCTTAAATAAGTCTCAGTTTCACTGTATATATCTGTCTTAAATAAGTCTCAGTTTCACTGTATGTATCTGTCTTAAATAAGTCTCAGTTTCACTGTATGTATCTGTCTTAAATAAGTCTCAGTTTCACTGTATGTATCTGTCTTAAATGAGTCTCAGTTTCAATGTATGTATCTGTCTTAAATGAGTCTCAGTTTCACTGTATGTATCTGTCTTAAATAAGTCTCAGTTTCAATGTATGTATCTGTCTTAAATAAGTCTCAGTTTCACTGTATGTATCTGTCTTAAATGAGTCTCAGTTTCAATGTATGTATCTGTCTTAAATGAGTCTCAGTTTCACTGTATGTATCTGTCTTAAATAAGTCTCAGTTTCAATGTATGTATCTGTCTTAAATAAGTCTCAGTTTCACTGTATGTATCTGTCTTAAATAAGTCTCAGTTTCACTGTATGTATCTGTCTTAAATGAGTCTCAGTTTCACTGTATGTATCTGTTTTAAATTAGTTTCAGTTTCACTGTATGTATCTGTCTTAAATAAGTCTCAGTTTCAATGTATGTATCTGTTTTAAATTAGTTTCAGTTTCACTGTATGTGTCTTAAATAAGTCTCAGTTTTAACGTATGTCTCACCCAGGTCTCAGTTTCACCAAAACTATCTGTGCTGAGTCCCGAATTCAATACACAAGTCTCCATTGAGTCTCAGTTTCACTGTACCTGTCTCTGAAACTGAGACTCAGAAGAGACAGACATGTTTTTATTACTCTGTACTGCAGCCTGCTATTTAAACCTGGAGGATCTTCGTGAAACCAGTGAAAATCCATTTTATCTGTGTGTGTGTGTGTGTGTGTGTGTGTGTGTGTGTGTGTGTGTGTGTGTGTGTGTGTGTGTGTGTGTGTGTGTGTGTGTGTGCGTGTGTGTGTGTGTGTGTGTGTGCAGACAGAGAGGGATCAGATAAAGTGTCTTAGAGGAGGAATTG
>NC_048290.1:326098-340105 GCF_009762535.1 Notolabrus celidotus
GAATGTCTCCAATGCTTTTAATGTGTTAATGTAAAGCACATTGAGTTGCCCTCGTGTCTGAAATGCACTATACAAATAAAGCTGCCTTGCCTTGCCTTGCCTTGCCTTGCCTTGCCTTGCCTTGCCTTGCCTTGCCTTGCCTTGCCTTGCCTTGCCTTGCCTTGCCTTGCCTTGCCTTGCCTTGCCTTGCCTTGCCTCTCCCCGGCCACTTCCACCAGCTCTTCTGGGAGGATACCGAGGCGTTCCCAGGCCAGCGTGTCCTGGGTCTTCCCCATGGCCTCCTCTCATACCGACACGCCTGAAACACCTCCCCAGGGAGACGTCCGGGAGGCATCCTGACCAGATGCCCGATCCACCTCATCTGGCTCCTCTGGATGTGAAGGAGCAGCGGCTCTACTTTGAGCCTCTCCTGGATGTCTGAGCTCCTGACCCTATCTCTAAGGCCGAGCCCAGACACCCTGCAGAGAAAGATCATTTAGTTGACTCACATTTAAACATAATCCAGTCAAACGTCTTTGAACATCGTGTCTGTTCTCTCTACCTCTTCTGGTTTCAGTGAGTCTGTAGAGATCAGCAGCTTAGAGATGCTCTCTCCAGCTGGAGATGGTTGATGGTTGATGGTTGGGGTCCAGTAGCTCCTCAGGCTGCTCTCACATCTGTGCCCGCTAACTGTCATTATCATTGAACGACCAAGACCATTGAACGGATGTTTTTAGAGTAAATTAGCATTTTCAAAACCTTAAAAAGCCTCTCTGTGTCGCATGCAAACAGTGACTCTATCACGTATGAACACACACACACACACACACACACACACACACACACACACACACACGCGCACACATAAACACCAGAATAAACATGTTTAAATGTGTGAAAGCTGCAGGCTGACCAGCTGCAGGCCTCTCAGTCACTCCATGACTCAGTGCAGAGATCTTTACTCGCTCTGACTCGACTTTCACACAGACTCAAACTTCATTATTCAGCGTGGAGGAGGGGAGGGAGGAGGGGGGGGGCGTTTGTCAGGTGTGTCAGCCCTCATTAACACACCCCTCAGACCCCCCCACCCCCAGCCTTCCCCTGCAGCTTCGCCCGCTCTCACCTGACCTCATCTGGTGGCTTATAATGGCGCCTCTCTCTCTCTCTCTCTCTCTCTGGTCTCCGTGTCCTGATGGAAACGAGGTGGACGAGGTGGAGCAGTAACACTGTCCCTGCGAGCTCAGCTGACATTAATCATTACAATAAATGTCCAACACAGTTAGAGTCCCACCTTACTCACCACGACCTGCTCCCTGCTGCACGACCAGGAGAGGAGAGGAGGAGGAGAGGAGAGGAGAGGAGAGGAGAGGAGAGGAGAGGAGAGGAGAGGAGAGGAAGGGAGGAGGAGGGAGGAGAGACCAGGAGGAGGAGAGGAGAGGAGAGGAGAGGAGAGGAGGGGAGGAGAGGAGGAGGGAGGAGAGACCAGGAGGAGGAGAGGAGAGGAGAGGAGAGGAGAGGAGAGGAGAGGAGAGGAGAGGAGAGGAGAGGAGAGGAGAGGAGAGGAGAGGAGAGGAGGAGAGGTGAGGAGGAGAGGAGAGGAGGAGGAGAGGAGAGGAGGAGGAGGGAGGAGAGACCAGGAGGAGGAGAGGAGAGGAGAGGAGAGGAGAGGAGAGGAGAGGAGAGGAGAGGAGAGGAGAGGAGAGGAGGAGGAGGGAGGAGAGACCAGGAGGAGGAGAGGAGAGGAGAGGAGAGGAGAGGAGAGGAGAGGAGAGGAGAGGAGAGGAGAGGAGAGGAGAGGAGAGGAGAGGAGAGGAGAGGAGGAGGGAGGAGAGACCAGGAGGAGGAGAGGAGAGGGAGGAGAGGAGGAGGAGAGGAGAGGAGAGGAGAGGAGAGGAGAGGAGAGGAGAGGAGGAGAGGAGAGGTGAGGAGGAGAGGAGAGGAGGAGGAGAGGAGAGGAGGGGAGGAGGAGGGAGGAGAGACCAGGAGGAGGAGAGGAGAGGAGAGGAGAGACCAGGAGGAGGAGAGGAGAGGAGAGAGCAAAGACGAGGAGGGGAAAAGTAGAGGAGAGGAGAGAAGAGAAGGAGGAGATAGCAAAGATAAGGGTAGAGGAGGAAGAGAGGAGGGAAAAAGGACAAGGAGAGAAGAGGACAGAGGAAGGAAAGGAAAGGAGGAGGAAGAGCGATCAAAAACTAGGAGAGGATTGGAGAAGAGATTAAAGAGAGGAGAGGAGAGGAGAGGGCAAGACACAGAAAGGAAGAGGATAAAAGGGAACATAGATGAGGAAAGTAGGAGAAGGAGACAAAAAAGACAAGGAGAGGAGAGAGAAGAGACAAGGAAAGGAGGAGGAAAACAGAGACAGACCCTCCTGCTTTAGTCCGGAGCACGTCATGGCGGACTGCTGGGACCTCTGATGGTCTCTAAAACCGGGAACATTTAAACTTACAAAGTCTGCTCTTGTGAATCCTCAGTTATCGCTCCTCTGATTTCCCTCCTCTGTCCTCTGTCCTCTGTCCTCTGTCCTCTGTCCTCTGTCCTCTGTCCTCTCTCCTAGCCGCAGTAAGTGCCATGGGATGATACTAAGCATGAGAAGCTTGAAAAAGAAAGGCTTGCAGTAAATCCTCCTGTTCTTGTGTAAATATCCTCATGCTGAATGTTATTTGTCACCATCACTCTGGAGTATTTTGTGTTTATTATTTGTGGGTCAGTTTTGCTCTTTTATACCTCCCAGTGTTTTTGCTCTGCTCTGTCACAAAGCTCTGAGACTCCTTCCTCTGAGGAAGCGGCTCAGTAAAAATGACCTCTCGCTCCTCTCTCTCTCTCAGTCCCATATGTTTGTATTTTTCTCCACTGAATCAGTCTGCAATGATTCAGAAGTGTTGAGCTGCCGCCAGGAAACAAGCTGCTGATACTGGTGACGATACACTGATTAAAACCTGCGTGTCCTCGCACTCACTGACTGACTCACACGGAGAGACGAGGACACGAAGACAGACAGCTTTAAAACAGAAGAACCAATCAGCTGTTTATACATCAGCTCTGCTTTTAATGCAGTGACTTCCACTACAGAGTCATGTCACTAACTTGTTGCTAAATCAACACAAACAGAGAGTTCCTTGTAAATGGTTCAAACCCTTTCTAACTGTGGTCCAGCAGCTTCATATGAATTGGTATCCGAGGTATAAATGGACTCAATGAGAGCTCTGTCTGTTCACTTCTTCGTACATTGAGAGGATTAGTCTTCAGGAAGCGGGAGCGTCTCTGTGATCCGTGTGTGTGTGTGTGCGCCGGCATCAAAGTCACGTCAAAAAGTTGAGACGACTCGTCAACATGGACGTCCCGCTGTGTTCTGATCCTGTTTGTGGTGGAGAACAGACGCTCCTCTGTGCAGCCTGTCATGTGTACAAAGATAATTGCTCTCAGTGGTTGAAGCATGCTGAGGAAACACTGTTTTGGACAGGAAGTTAAAAACCTCACAAAGGGGCTTTCCTGCTTTCATGTCCTGCAGGATACAGTCCTACAGGGATTCACTGAAACGTGTGCTTCACCAATTAACCTGTTTGTTTTGACAGACGTCTGTCGGTGAGAGAGTGTGAGCATGTGTCTTTTTACAGACTGTTCCCATATGGAGAGAATATTGTGTCTTTAATATGCAATCAAAAATAATGGATTTGAGAACAAAAAACAATTTTGCAAACAAAATTATGATTTGAAAAATATGAAATAATGCTATGAATAAAGGAAATATATTTGTGATTAAAAATGTATCTTTATAAATCCACTCTTTTTTTGTTACAAACAAAATTATTATTCTCACGAACCACAGATTCGTTTGCGTTTCCAGTTTTTGCATTTGCGTTTCTACATAACTGTCATGGGCGGGACCTCCCCTGAGAGATGCAAGAAGCCTCCTGATTGGTCAGTCTCACTCAGAGAGACGGTGTGACAACTTCCGCCCCAACAAGTTGTTGCCGCGAAGGGAGACATATCAACATGGAGAAACAGAAGAATGAACGACAAGTGTAACCTTAATAGCACCAATAAGACAGAAAATAGACAGGTATGTTACGCAAAACGTACCTGTTTCTCCATGTTGATATGTCTCCCTTCGTCTCTCTGAGTGAGACTGACCAATCAGGAGGCTTCTTGCATCTCTCAGGGGAGGTCCCGCCCATGACAAAAACTGGAAATACAAACGAATCTGTGGTTCGTGAGAATAATAATTTTGTTTGTAACAAAAAAAGAGTGGATTTATAAAGATACATTTTTAATCACAAATATATTTCCTTTATTCATAGCATTATTTCATATTTTTCAAATCATAATTTTGTTTGCAAAATTGTTTTTTGTTCTCAAATCCATTATTTTTGATTGCATATTAAAGACACAATATTCTCTCCATATTCCCACACAACTGAACTCTTACCTGTCCTCCTCTCGCTCCCTAGAACTGCCTCGGTGAAAGCTACCTGCAGGACGCACCAGATATGAAAAATTCACTGGTACAAAAACCTCCAAAATTTTGAATCACATGCTGTTGCTGTGCTTAAGTCTTTGAGTTATCAGCAAAGTGCATTAAGTACTCTGAGGACCTGATTCACTAAAGGAGTGCTCGGCTTTGCTAAACCTGTTCAAATGAACCAAAGAGTCATGATCTAATTCACAAAACACTCAAAGGGTTGAATGCACGACCACCTAGCATCACTGTGCACCAGTGATGTTTGCACACATTAAATGAGCTATCATGCATTAGCTTGTCTATGCATAATGAGCCTCATTGCAGTCAGTTTACTTAAACCAGAGCTAACAGTTGTTGTGACATTTTCACCGTCTGCACAGAGTTGGCTCAAACCTCAAATTTTTACATTCCTGTTTTTATTTTTTAAGCTGCTTTTTGCAAACTCACTTCAGGAAGTCAGATGGATATAAACTGGGATAAAGTGTCCCTTCATCATCTGTATGTCGACAGATTTGAACAGTATCACGATGAGAGCGTGCAGCAAAGCTATCCACCAGCTGTCTATTTTTAAAACTCCTCTTAATACCCATTTTTTTAATCCTTGGCTTTCAACCCTGCATGAGACTCTGCTCCTGTTTTAGTGTTTTATTATCCTGTGTTTTAATTGTTTTTATTTCTGCGTTGTTTGTCTATTTGTGTACAGCACTCTGTTTCAGCTGTGGTCGTTTTAAAGTGCTTTATAAATAAAGTTGAGTTGAGCTATGCGCAGCAGAGATGGAGATCCCGACAGCAGATCTTCACAATCAGACACAAAACAAGAGCAATAGCTGCAAAACTTCATGTGTGTTCGTGTGGTTTATTATCATTGGGGCAATAAGGTTTGGGAAGTGGACTTGGAGCAGGTAGTAGTGGGGAACTTGATGCATATTTTGGTGCTATTGTGGCAGCAATCCATTCTTTGTGGATTCACTCCTGCAGTCTGGAGTCAGTCTGATTGTTTCTAAAGATCTGTGCATCATGTTTTAATGACTAGAAAGATTCTTGGATTATTGAATATAAGGACACATCAGTACATACGTGGACTCATAAATGAAGCTGATTTCACTGGGCTCAGTTCATTCCTGTATGACAGCTTCTTTGTTTGCCACCTTTTAAAGGCAGACGGGTCCAGACCAGACAGAGACGTCTGAGATGTATTGAGCCTTTCATCGTTAAAATAAAGTCATAGCGCTGTAAATAAGTGCTTTATTTACATGCAGCTTATATAACAATCTGAGGAGACTTCATAGAAAAACTTTTAATGGCTGTGAAAACTAATCGACTGTCCAGCAGGGAGCTGGACTGATATATATATATTTGAAAATAACTGATATAAAGCAGACTGGATGGATCTTTATTCTGCTAAATGTACAATATTCCAGTCTTTTCCGGGCTGTCATCACGGAGCGAGTTCGACCCCGGCCGTCTGTTCTCCGTCTCTCAGCTCGATCGTGAAGCCGGCAGAGAACGCACACACAGAAAACCCGACAGCTGTTGTTACAGATGTTACTTTTATTTAGATCTCCACACACAGATTTCAGTTAAACGCTGTAGCGCTGTTAAACTTTACAAATATATCAGCAAATTTACAACCTCACCTCCACCTGTATCCTCCATTCATCCATTCATCTCTCGCCCCTGCAACATCATCAAGTAAAGCCCCGCTAGCGCCCCCTACATGCTAACTGTTTGTTCAACCCAGGAGTTTGTGCTGAGGTTTTAAACAAAGATGTGACGCCTTTTTAGTGGATTCTAAATCTTGATCTGGAGTTTTTTGGTGTCCCACAGGGAGCTGTTCTTGGTCCTCTTTGATTTGTCTTTACATTACACACCGGTCTCTGCGTTTTCATCTGTTTCTGCACATTTGAAGGCAAATTCAAAACAAAATGCAACCTTTAAATGGTTTATATCAAATATTTTTCTGTTTAATAGCAAAAACTGAAACTTGAATTGGAAGAAAAGCTTCTTCTCAGAGAGATTTATTTGCACTTTACTGGATCAAATACTGATACGGACATAAATACATTCATTCAGTAGGAATTAGAACTGCTAGTATTTTATGGTGAGCAGGAAAAAAGTTGTTGAATTAGTTGTTTTTTGACCCTTTTGTCTCTTTTTGAAGATACAGTAAATTTGAGATTTATAAAAGTTAAATAAATGTGCATGTCTTCGGTTTTTTCTCTCATATTCGTCTGTTTCCATGAAAATAGAATAAATAAAGAAGATGTCTAAAGGCAGTCAGGAAAACAGAAACAAACAATCAACTTTGGCGTAATTTATCTCTGGATTTAAGTTTTAACATTTTCAGTTTTGATTCGAGGGACATGAAAAAAATGTAGATGTATCCTCTGGAGACCATGCTTATTTATTATTCCCTACATTTCAGATCTATTGTCCTGAAAGTGTGGATTGAAATCAAACTTTGCCTTCACTGGACTTCAATTCAGGATTACAGTTGGAGAAAAAATTTAACTTTTCTTAAGGGAATTCTTTTAACATTTAGATGTATCCTCTGGAGACCATGCTTATTTATTATTCCCTACATTTCAGATCTATTGTCCTGAAAGTGTGAATTGAAATCAAACTTTGCCTTCACTGGACTTCAATTCAGGATTACAGTCTGGGAAAAAATCTAAATTTCCTCAAGGAAGTACAGGGACACCATTTAACACATAGATGTATCCTCTGGAGACCATGCTTATTTATTATTCCCTAAATTTAAGACTTCTTTCCCCTGAAGAGTGATCTGTAATCAATCTTTGACTTGATTGGACTTCAATTCAGGATTACAGTCTTGGAAAAAATTGAAATTTTCTTAAGGGAATTCTTTTAACATTTAGATGTATCCTCTGGAGACCATGCTTTTTTATATTTCCCTAAATTTAAGATCTATTGTCCTGAGAGTGTGATCTGTAATCAATCTTTGACTTGATTGGACTTCAATTCAGGATTACAGTCTGGGAAAAAATTGAAATTTCTTCAAGGAAAATCAGGGACACCAATTAACACATAGATGTATCCTCTGGAGACCATGCTTATTCATTATTCCCTAAATCTCATATCCCCTATCCCAAAAATGTTAAATTAAATCAAACGTTGCCTTCACTGGACTTCAATTCAGGATTACAGATGGAGAAAAATAGGACATTTTGTCAGGGGACATCTTTTAACATTTAGATGTATCCTCTGGGGACCATGCTTATTCATAATTTAAAGAACTAAAGGTCTCTGTAATAAAAGTGTCCATAAAATTCCACTTTTCTTATCATGTTGTTGCTAATTTGGGGTCAAAGAGTCTTTAATATCATCATGATTCATCCTCAGAGGACAACGAACACCAGTGAATGACGTAGTCTACCAAGTGGGGGTTAAAGCTTAACTTGCCTTGATGGTGGTCTTTTAAAGCGCTCACTGGATCATCAGATTCATCAGGGATCATCCTGTTTGGACACCGAATATGACAGCAGAGAGGTGGCTCTGAAAGACAACTTGTGGTCCCTGTAAACGTTTAATTTCATCCTCTGGAGACCATGCTTATTTATTAATCCCTAAATTTAAGATCTCCTGTCCCCAAAATGTGATCTGTAATCAATCTTTGACATCACTGGACTTCAATTCAGGATTACAGTTGGAGAAAATTAGATAATTTCAGTCAAGGGACATCTTCTAACATGTAGATTAATCCTCTGGGGACCATGCTTATTCATAATTTAAAGAACTAAAGGTCTCTGTAATAAATGTGTCCATAAAATTCCACTTTTTGTACCATGTTGTTGCCAATTTGGGGTCAATGAGTCTTTAATATCATCATGGTTCATCCTCAGAGGACAACGAACACCAGTGAATGACCAAGTGGGGGTTAAACACATAACTTCCCTTGATGGTGGTTCTTTTAAAGCGCCTGCTGGATCATCAGATTCATCAGGGATCATCCTGTTTGGACACCGAATATGACAGCAGAGAGGTGGCTCTGAAGGACAACTTGTGGTCCTTGTAAACGTTTCATCATTTCATCCTCTGGGGACCATGATTCTCAAGGATGCACTGTGTTATATCTCATTCTGAATGAATGAAGAAGAAGAAGGTGTGCAGGAACAAAAGCTCAGGACCATGACTGTGAAAAGTTTCCTAACTGACCCCCGATGGTTGGTCTTAGGAGGGACACGATAATGAGGACTCTAGCCTCCAGGGACCGTGAATACTGGTCTCATTTAATTACAATCTGTCTGTTTGGACCGCCTGACTCTGGACCGAAGACTTGGACATGTGTCCTCTTTTTCTGGGCTGCTAGCGGGGCAACACAACTCATTCCCCCTCTGTCTGTAAGTTTGTAAGAAAGACCAGTGAAGTAAGGCCACACACCGTCGTCACAGAAACTGATCTCTCTTTAACTTCCAGCTGATGGAGGACAGCAGGTGACGTTCCACCTGAACCCCGGGCCTGGTTTGCCGTCTCACAGCACAACATGCCTTTTTTTGTTCATGATCCACATCCTGGTAGCTTCTATGAAACATAAAAAATACCCCACAGAGTGGCCAGAGGTAAAGAACACACTGAAGAACCCACACACTCACGGTTTGAACATTATTATGGAAGCAAAAGAAGGAAGTCGTTTTCTGAATGTTAGAGGCAACTGAACGTGAAACTGTCCGTCTCCCTTAGAGTGACTTTGGATCAGTTTGTTATCGTCTGTCGACCTGCTCTCACTGAGCTTTAACTTTCATCTCTCTTTGACTTTCTTTCTGGTCATCTTCAGGAGACAACCTCGTTTCTTATTTGTGAAAGCTGAAGTGTTTGAGCTGCAGACACAAACACGATTAAAGCTACAAGCGGCGATGAACGGGGCCCTCACACACCTGCAAGCACCGCCTATGTGAGCCAACGCCACATGCAAACCACCGCCTGATGATCAGCTGGGAGTGATGGGTAGTGGGATCTAGATAATGAATACATTGGGACCCTACACTATTCCAAAAAATAAAAGGAGGCAGGTTGAAAAATATCGGAAATCCTGCTTAAAGGCACAGTACAGAGTTTTTGTGAGATTATCAGAGATCAGATTATTCCTTCATACTGAGTTTTAGCTTCATGTCAATATTTATCCCTCCCCCTTCAGAGTCTCTGTTCAGAGCTCTGCTGGTAAAGTTTGGCAGTGAGAGGTAACTTAATGTTTTGTTCTCATGACTGACACTGCAGCAGGATTATCAAACAGACGTACGTTCTGTTGAAGGGTTGTTTTAGACGGAAAGCTTTGCTAGCTAAAAGAGCTACATGTCGATGAACAGAATTTCAACCAGGACCAGGACCAGGACCTGGAACACTCAAAGATTGCATGCAACAAGTTATATTTGGCGATGTGGCTCTGATCTGGTAGCTCCCTGCCCTTCTATGTGCACACGTGGAGGGGCAAAGCCTGAGGCAGGGAGAGCACACCTCCCCTCTCTATTCTGGCATGTTAAAGCTTCACTGCTCTGTGAGGACTAAAGAGTTCAACTGTGTGCATGTTTACGTGACAGTACACTATTGGGACAACAGAGCTCAAATCACGACACCGGGGCTGTGATGGTGACGTTAACTGCTACAACTGCTAAGCTAGCTAAAGCTAATAAATCTGAGTTTACAAAGTTTAAAGTTGTTGTTTGATCAAAGTGAACACAGTTATAAAGGATTAAAAAGAAGAGACACATCTCTACCAAAGAGGGCGATGGGGCTTTGTTCTGGGAGCTCCCTGCCCTTCCATGTGCACACGTGGAAGGGCGAAGCCTGAGGCAGGGAGAGCACACCTTCCCTCTCTATTCTGACCGACATGTGAAAGTTTAAAGTTGTTGTTTGATCAAAGTGAACACAGTTATAAAGGATTAAAAAGAAGAGACACATCTCTACCAAAGAGGGTGATGGGGCTCTGTTCTGGTAGCTCCCTGCCTTTCCATTTGCACACATGGAATGGCAAAGCCTGAGGCAGGGAGAGCACACCTTCCCTCTCTATTATGACATGTGAAAGTTTAAAGTTGTTGTTTGATCAAAGTGAACACAGTTATAAAGGATTAAAAAGAAGAGACACATCTCTACCAAAGAGGGCGATGGGGCTCTGTTCTGGGAGCTCCCTGCCCTTCCATGTGCACACGTGGAAGGGCGAAGCCTGAGGCAGGGAGAGCACACCTTCCCTCTCTATTCTGACCGACATGTGAAAGTTTAAAGTTCTTGTTTGATCAAAGTGAACAAAGTAAAGTAGGATTAAAAAGAAGAGACACATCTCTACCAAAGAGGGCGATGGTGCTCATGCCGCCCTGAAAGACACTACCGACTTCATCCAGAGGGGGCGCCAGAATCAACGCAACACTTAACTCTTTACACAGACTTCAAAGACCCCTGACACCTTTTTAAAAACCGGGGCGCAGATAGGTTTTATAAAGCTGGAGTTGCCTGTAACATTCGATCCTTCCTTTGCCGCCATAAACACACAGAAAACACACACATTCACATACACACACACACACACACACCTTCCCAACAAACACACCCACATACAGAAAGACTCACACACTCGGTTTACACTTACAGAATGTGAAATATACACTCCTCCACTGAGACTCGGTGCCATGGACTTGTTTCCACATTAAATGAAGTTTGTACAGAATGTCGACGACCAAATTAAGAGAAAGACCCGCAAAAAGCACACTGGTGTACAGCATGAGTGTGTGTCTGTGTGGGGACCCTGTTTGCCCGCTAACGAGGTCTAAGGGAAGGGCGAGAGTGTGTGTGTGTGTGTGTGTGTGTGTGTGTGTGCTGTATGTATGTAGTATAGATTTCTTGCCACAGGAGAGGTCCAGGGAATTGATAAATTGAGCTGACAAACACCAAGGAAGGATCTGCACCATCTGTCCGTCCTCCGTCTCTCTGTCCCACACTGCAGATTCTCAGACTGTCCGAGTGTGTGCATTATTTTTTGCCTCTGTGTGTGTGTGTGTGAGTGTGTGTGTGTGTGTGTGTGTGTGTGTGTGTGTGTGTGTGTGTGTGTGTGTGTGTGCGTGTGTGTGTGGTTTTGTCCCCGGGTTTTCATCCCAGCTGTCTCTGATCCAAAAAAGCTGGAGGGAGTGAGTCAGTGCTGGGTCTGCACAAAAAGCACACAAACCCTCGAGACACGGAGCTTTGGAAATGAAGTCGTCATGATCCAAAATCCCAAGAGTCTCTCTGTGTCCGCCTTTGTAATTCCTCGCCCTCTCTCTCAACCAAAACACACAGTCCAGCTTCTCTTTCCTCCTCTTCATCCTCATTGTGTGTGTGTGTGTGTGTGTGTGTGTGTGTGTGTGTGTGTGTGTGTGTGTGAATCTAAAAGTCCTCCAGAACACTCTCCCTCCTCGAAAGGCCGATGTTGATGTTTGGATGTCTGGTGGTTGACATTTTCCCGAAGCGGAGGGCTCCGAGTCGCGTGACTTTCTCTGCCATTTATGAGTGTGTGTGTGTTTTAGTGTGTGTGTGTTTTAGTGTGTGTGTGTTTTAGTGTGTGTGTGTTGACTTGAATGAGAGGGTGTTTGTTCAGAATGCGTGTGTGAGTTCATGTTTATGAGACGAGGAGTAGAAACGTCGGCAGCACGGACACACACACAGTCACAGAGAGGCGGCGGTGGAGGAGTGGAGCTGATTGCCGGCTGCTGCTCTTCGGTCCTGCAGAGTCATGAGAGTCTATTGACCCCTGGGCCAACAGAGCCTGGAGAGAGAGAGAGAGAGAGAGAGAGAGAGAGAGAGAGAGAGAGAGAGAGAGAGAGAGAGAGAGAGAGAGAGAGAGAGAGAGAGAGAGAGAGGGAGAGGGGGGGTAAATGCAGGTAAAGGTTAGAGGAATAATGGAGAAGAATCTAAATGAAAGCAGGTGACAGCAGTGTCAGTGTTTTTAAACCTGCGCTCTGGTTCCTCCTGATCCTGGTCTCTAAAGGTCCAACAGGTACGGATGTTTTTAGTGACAGACTCTAATGACTGCAGCTCATCAGGGTGTGTCATTTAAAAGCTCTCATCACCCAGCTGTGTTTCATTCTGGATTCTGATTGGTCCAAAACACGTAACAATGGTGATCAATCAATGTGGTCTCAATCTCTAGATTCAAGTTTTCTTCAATGATGTTCATTGAATTAATGATGGTCCAATTTAGAGCCTCAGAGGGCAGGAAGGGGGGAGGAGGATAGAACGGACCAGGAAGGAATGGAACGGAATGGAATGGAACCCAACAAAGGAGAACAGAACAGAACGGAATGGAACCCATCAAAGGAGAACAGAACAGAATGGAATGGAACACATCAAAGGAGTACAGAACAGAATGGAATGGAACACATCAAAGGAGAACAGAATGGAATGGAACCCATCAAAGGAGAACAGAACAGAATGGAATGGAACACATCAAAGGAGTACAGAATGGAATGGAATGGAATGGAACCCATCAAAGGAGAACAGAACAGAATGGAATGGAACACATCAAAGGAGTACAGAATGGAATGGAATGGAATGGAACCCATCAAAGGAGAACAGAACAGAATGGAATGGAACCCATCAAAGGAGAACAGAACAGAATGGAATGGAACCCATCAAAGGAGAACAGAACAGAATGGAATGGAACACATCAAAGGAGAACAGAGCGGAATGGAACACATCAAAGGAGAACAGAACAGAATGGAATGGAACACATCAAAGGAGTACAGAACAGAATGGAATGCTGTCCGTTGCCAAACAGAACAGTGATTCATTCTATAACACAAAAGTGACCCCAGGAACAACCTGATCACACGCCACATCAAATCACTCCACAGAAAGTAGTCCGTCTCATTCCCCCTCTGCCTGTTGACACTGTGGTAAAATAGTTCATGTTAATTCATCCAAAAAGGACGGCTGATAGGAGAATGCAATCTCATGCAGAATAGGAAGACCAGGTCGAACCCCCTGGAGCTAGACCTGAGGAGGATGCTCGCAGGCTTGCATGCATGGGACTCGGCCCGTTAAAGAAGACATGGGGCTGCCCACCCGCAGAAACGGTCTCCGGCAGCACATAATGAACGGGTGGTTGTGCAGATTAGAATCCCAACAGGGTGAGCAGGACTAAGATGAGGAACACTTCACATCCTGGAGCAGATGATGGGATTATTGGATCTATGTAAAGAACTTCTTTGAGTCTGAGAGCGTTACAGAGAGGATCCCTGCAGAGAGAGAGCTCTATGTTAGAGAGGACTCTTTCTATCACACTCCTTTTACAGAAACAGCTTCAGCTCACTTTAATAGAATCGCCCTTTCATCACAGCGAGGGTTAATTGGTTTGTTTGTGTTATATTGTGACTGTAAGTGCTTCGTTCTGACCCAACACGAAATAGAATCAAATAAGGAAAGTGACCAAGTGAAGCGGAGGCAGAGCAGCGTCTCCCCTCCTCTGATGGGGGACGGTTCTGATTCTGTCAGCCGAGTCGGTCTTTAGAAGCTTGAGGACATTACTTTGAGCCTATCAGTGATGAAAACATGAACTTTCCCTGAGACTTCACTGCAGTAAAAACATCCTG
>NC_048290.1:340605-355605 GCF_009762535.1 Notolabrus celidotus
GGACATCAGTTTTACTACTGTACCTGCACAGTGAGCTGCAGAGACTGAGTCACACACACACACACACACACACACACACACACACACACACACACACACAGACTTGTGCACTCAGTCCCTATAAAGTAGACTCACCCTGGTCTTTCAGAGTCTGTCGAGGGGGTCGTCTGACAGTCTGATGTGAACTGTGATCATCGTTCCAGTGCCATGCTCCATCGTTTCCTCCGTCTGCAGGTCTCACACACACTTTCCACTCACACACACACTTTCCACACACACACACACACACTTTCCACACACACACACTCTCTGGTGTGACAGTGAGTCAGTCCTCAGCACTGTTTCTTCCTCCGTCCACTGACTCATATTCAGTGCTTTGTTCCTCTCTGCAGCGGTCACAGGAGTTAGTCTTAAGTGGGCTTTAGAAATCAATTACCGTCGTTTTAATGCCCACTTACTGAGCGACACTTATTCTACGTGACCACGTTCGTCTAAATCCACGGAGACGTGAACGGAGCTCGAGACAGCCGGAGCAGGAAGACCATTTATAGTCGGTTAGTTGACTTAAACAATCTGTGTAGGCTGATTCATGGCAGTGATGGCGTCCTGCTCCATGTCCTCTGAGACATCACAACGAACGCCTGAAGAAGCAGCTCAGTTCTCTCCAAACCTCCCCAGAGGAACATTTTACTGCTCAAGGCTTTCTCTTCTAAGTCTCAGGAGACAAAATTGAGATTCTCCCTTCAGCCTCATTCAAGCTTCAAATTGTTCTCATTAGTTTCTCCTAAAATTCACCAGGAGAAATAGTTGAGACCATGCCATGAGTCTTATCTGAGACTTAAATGAGATATCTCATTAGTGGATCATTTTCCTCTCTTTTTTAAAATAGATTTTTGGCTTTTTGGCCTTTATTTATCAGGACAGCTGAAGAGAGACAGGACATGTGGGGAGTAGTGAGCGGGGGAAGACGTAGGAAACGGTCGATCATCCAGGAATTGAACCGGCGACCCCTGCGACGAGGACTGTAGCCTCTGTATGTGGGGCGCTTAGACCGCTAGGCCACCAGCGCCCAAATGAACCCGCCCCTTTAATCATAATAATCTGTCTAAATCCGGTCGGCTCGTATTTTAAATATATTGTCTAAATCTCTATCTGTTGCAGTTTCTCTCAAATCCACTAAATCTTTGTGAAGTGGTTTTGTTCCACAGACTTGTAAAGGAAGGACCAGACTGTGAAGTCAAAGAAGAGATCAGTTCACATCTAAAGTCCTGATCCTGAAGTGGTTCACATGTTTTAATGAGGATTGTAAGTTTGTGGAGAATTAAAGTGAACTCTTAATTTTGCAGGGCTCTATAAATGTTGATGGAAAGATGAGCTCAGGCTCTTTCTTTGCTCCATCTGAGCTCAACTTCAGACATAAAAACTGAGTCTGACTAAAACAAATGGATGAGGTTAGACTGAGAGAGCTCCCTGATTTCTCCACCTGAGCTCAAAGGAGTCACAACACCTGAGAAATACCTGAGAACCATTTCAGATTCAGACCAGATCTCCTTTTGAACTGAAAGGGAGACTAAGCTGAGACTTTGCATGAGAAACAGGAGCTATAGTCTCATTCTGCTTTCAAACAGATCTCCTTGTTGTCTAGGAGACATCAATGAAACACTTTTGAGATCTCCTCTCCAAATTTCTTTTCCTATGGGTCCAGTCTCCAAACTCTCTTCTTCTCTGCCCTGTCTTTAATAAAGCTGATTCACTCAGCGCCCCCTACAGGCCTGGAGCACGTAGTCAGGATTCCTCACCTCATCAGCCATCAATTAGATTCTGTGCAGCCCACTGACCCCGAGTAACCCCGGGGGTTATCCCATCATGGAGTCCCTCACTGTGTTTTAATAGCAGTGAGTAAACCACAGAGCCGATCATCAGGTCATCTACATTCAGGTAGAATCTGGCGTTCCACAGTCCATCTGACGAATCTCTGAGCTCCTTTAAACCCTGTGGTTACTGAGAACCATTATCCCCTCTCTGCTCTGACTCCCTGAAGTGTTTGTTTGTTTGCAGCTGTCGCTTTCAATGTGACCAAAGAGTGAATAAAACATAAATACTGAACACTCTGTCGAACCCGGGCGAGGACGCGCCCTGAGAGCTAACAGGCAGTTATCTGAGCGTGTGCTGGCGTCCTGGACCCGACATGTGACCGTGGTTTTAATGAGGTTCATGTTCCTTTGAATGTTTTCTACATCTGTGTTTCTCTGTCCGCCTGGACGAGCTTCAGAAAGCAGTTTGATGTGATAGCAAAGCTGTGTCATACACAACTGTTTGTGTGTGTGTGTGTGTGTGTGTGTGTGTCCGCTGGAGTCGTGTGATTGATGCTGGCAGGTGTTTCTGCCCTCACACACACACTGACATCTCATTCCCATCCGAGTCATTCAAAGCCAGGTCTCGCTGGGCTCCGGGAACCCGGGGATCACAGGCTGAATGCTAACGAAGGTGGCCGCAAATTCCCGCCCCGCTCTGTGATAAGATCAGAGGCTGATGTGACAGCGAAGGATCAGAGCTGACACGTCCTCACCTCAGCTGGTCTCTGTGTTCGGTCTCTGTGGCCGGCAGAGAGAGAGGAGATAAAGAGAACACAGAGGAGGGACACGGAGAGGTGACAGACGATGGAGTCAGCCGGCACATGTGAGGGAAGGAACTAGAGAAAAGGGCGACTCAAAGTTCTCAGTGAGACGTTTCTCTGAGACGAACTCCTCCCTCACGGTCCGAGGAGTCACCAGGGAACATCTGCTCCATGTTCACGCCTCAGACACACCACCTCCCTTTATTCTCTCTCCAGCACCACTTTCACAGTCTTCATCCTCCTGCGTCTTCTTCACGCGCTCGGTCTAACAGCGTGATGGATGCGCCCCCTGACCCGTCTATCCGAGTGCTAAAGAGGCCGAAAGCCGTGTAATTGCAGTCCAATTAACAGCGACAGAATGACTAATGCCAACCCTCCTCCCGTGTCCTCCCCTCCTCTCCTCCCCCTCCATCACCCTCTCCAGCACCTATTCAAACCTCTCATCTGTTGTTCACTCACTCCCTACCTTTACCTGCCTTCCTCTCCACTCACTCAGCCCCACTCGTCCCTGTGCGGATGTGTCTCCTTTGACCTTATCTTCTACTTCACTCAGCGGAGAGGCTCAGGGGCGAAGCTGCTAAATTAGCTGTGTGCGGGTCGTTCGTGTGTGTTAGTGTGTGTGTTAGTGTGTGTGTGTGTGTGTGTGTGTGTGCTCACAGCCTCCACTCCATGCCTGCTGGTTCTGCTGTTTTCTATGAAGGTGAATATGTTGCACGAGCTCAGGGGCCGCCAGGGATTTTGGGCCCCATGAAAAAGTATCACATTGGGCCCCACCACCTGTGCAACTGCTGTAACCACATCTCCAGGATCACCCAGTCAAAGCTTTATAACTCTATCTGTTCAACTGTCTGACTCTTGGAGTCAAATATTTACTGTATGACTGGCAACAATGAAGGATTCCCTGATCACAAGGTGACCCTTCTTTTATTATGTTTTCATGGCTTCATCATGGAACCAACATGAACAAACTAGAACTCTAGATCTGATACTTTATTGTGTTCATGTTTATTGATTACAGTTATTAAGAGGTTAAAGCTCCTTAAACTAATTGACCGCCCAAATGCAGTCAGCATCAGAATCTCTGATTGTAAGGTATTATCTGAGTAATCTCTGTGACATTAAAACAGACTACAGCACTCAATGCTTCAACCTGCCCAGCATCCACACAGACTATAGGCTGGAGCTTATGTAGCTTAGCATTAGCTTTGTTTCTATAGGCTTTTGTAATAGTACAGAAAGAGAGAGAAACAAGAGATTCCCACAGACTTCCTTCAATAATATGTATTTATTTTATTGAACCTTTATTTAACCAGGTTGGTCCCATTTAGATCAAAGATCTCTTTTCCAAGGGAGACCTGGCCGAGACAGTCAGCAGCAAAATAACCACAAAGTTACAGACACAGAGAACAAGAGCACACTTTACAAGCACGTCTGTCGCAGAAGGAGCCGTTACCTAGGGGGCAGTTGTAACAAGACCCACTAAAAACAACGACATCCTAAAGGTTCAGCTTCAAGGTCTTTCATTTTAGATTGAAAAACATTCAGTGACACCAGTTCCTTGAGTTTTAAGCCATTCTGCAATAAATTCCAGGCTGAGGGTGCAGAATGCCTAAAAGCTCTTTTCCCAGTTTCTGTTTGAGCTTTTGGGACAGAAAGCATTAAAAAGTCCTGGGAATGCAGTGAGTACTGTCCAGCACTTTTCTGTGTGATAAAGACACATAATGCTAACAGGCATGCTACGTGTCTCACCTTCTTGTTCATTGGGTTGGGGGGAGTTGTGGGGAGACACCTGCTGACATATCAGCTGCTGAGTCTGGTAGGGAGGGCGGGAGAACCCATTTAGTATAATGAGCTCAAAAGTAGTTCATCTCATTGTGGACATCAAACTAGCTACAGGTTGATTTGAACCACTCAGAGACTACACCAACCTTTCCTGCAGGAAAACTGGGGGACATACTGTCACCCTTTCTTCTCTCTCTCCTCTCTTTCCTTTCTTTCCCTCCTTTTCTGGGACCCAGACTTTGTCTTTCCAGACTTTTAGAGCACTCTGTGCAACTCCTGTCTGACTGCAGGACAGCTGCGACTCAGGCTGGGCTGTACCATTTCATGCCGATACGGGGGGGGGGGGTTAATATGAATTTCCCCAAATAAAGAGGAGATCTCTGATATACATTTTATGAAGACAAGGGGACCGTTTTTTTAAATTACCTTATTCTGAATAAAATATGAATTATTTTACTTTTATAAATTATTATTTTCGGGCCCCCGTCAGTCATGGGCCCTTAGAATCCTCCTAACTCCCCCCCCCCCCCCCCTATACGGCGCCCACTGCACAAGCTTGTAGACTTGATGTGAGACCTTGTGGATCTAAAATCTGAACTTGTAAGTTTAATTTTTCACATGTGAGCTGAATTTGAAGTTACAGGAAATATTCAACTTGTTGGCAAAGCGGGAGTCAGTTCCCTGAAGAAGCTGGCAGGTCCTGTTGTCCTCCTGTCACCGTTCACGTCACCGACTCCGTCTTCAAGGCTGACCCGACGCCCCCGGACCACTCCGGCTTGGCAGGACTTGTCATCTCATGGAAGCCACTTCCAGAGTCTGAGTCATACGGGGTCAGACTCGGGTTGAAGAGTGGAAGTCTTTGTTGGCATTAAAAAGCCATCAGTAACAACAAGACACAGAAAAACAGGACAGATCCATGAACAGACAATAAATGATCAAAGATAAGAGTGAGGGTCTTTATATCTGAAAACATGATGCCTCCACAGGCCTCAGTTTTAAAGATAGAGCCCACATGTTCAGCTCTAACGGTCTCATTAACACGGTTTGTTAACAGAAGAAGAGAAGTAGGAAAGCTTGATCAAGAGGAACACCCTCACTGTGTTTATCTTCCTGAGTTAAATATCCAGACCTCCCGTCTGACGTCTGACATCATGAGAGGGAGGTCCTGTGACCGATGAGGACTTACCTTTGAGACTAGGTGGCTCTCTGCCAGGGGAGACTCTCTGTAATCCGTCCCGATGCCAGTTCCTCTTGGACAGCCCTCCTGAGGGATTCTTTGAAGACAGGTACCTCTCTCGTTGACCTTTGACCCGTCTCTGTTACGTCTCCAGCTCTCAGAGTCTGGGTTTAAAGGCAGAGCTCTTCTGTTGTTTTTACCGTCACTCTGACTCTCACCTAGAGACACGAGGACCGGGTGGTTTCCTGCCAGAGTCGCCGCTTTGTAAAGGTCCCTGAATCATCTTTAATTTGACCCACTGTCAGTTCTGCTTTCAAAGAGGCACTCCTCTTTAAAAAGCAGCTCCTAGGGGGCATGGGGGATGGGGGGGAGTCTGTGGCCTCTTTTTTTTTCGCCGCCAGCTCTTCAAGTCTGAGTCCAAAGGCTGAGCTCTTTTTTTGAGCTGCTGATCTTCATTCCAACCTTCACCTGAAGGCACGAGCTTCAGGGAGTGACAGAAGACATTAGATCACAGACTCACCCAGAGAGACAGGAAGAGGGGCTCCTGGAGAAACCAGATCAGGACTGGTGCATCTAAAAGAGACAGGAAGAGGGGCTCCTGGAGAAACCAGATCAGGACTGCTGTGTCTAAAAGAGACAGGAAGAGGAGCTCCTGGAGAAACCAGATCAGGACTGCTGTGTCTAAAAGAGACAGGAAGAGGGGCTCCTGGAGAAGCCAGACCAGGACTGCTGCGTCTAAAAGAGACAGGAAGAGGAGCTCCTGGAGAAACCAGATCAGGACTGGTGCATCTAAAAGAGACAGGAAGAGGAGCTCCTGAAGAAACCAGACCAGGACTGCTGCGTCTAAAAGAGACAGGAAGAGGAGCTCCTGGAGAAGCCGGATCAGGACTGCTGCGTCCAAAAGAGACAGGAAGAGGAGCTCCTGGAGAAACCAGACCAGGACTGCTGCGTCTAAAAGAGACAGGAAGAGGAGCTCCTGGAGATACCAGATCAGGACTGGTGCATCTAAAAGAGACAGGAAGAGGAGCTCCAGAAGCCAGACCAGGACTGCTGTGTCTAAAAGAGACAGGAAGAGGAGCTCCAGAAGCCAGACCAGGACTGCTGTGTCTAAAAGAGACAGGAAGAGGAGCTCCTGGAGAAGCCAGATCAGGACTGGTGCATCTAAAAGAGACAGGAAGAGGAGCTCCTGGAGAAGCCGGATCAGGACTGCTGCGTCTAAAAGAGACACTTCAGGTGCTTCAGGCATCCAACACGGCTGACTCCAGGACGTTTCCTTTAAGAGGAGACTCCTGAGGCAGACTTTGGACCTGGAGATGGACCAGTCCGCCCTAATTTCATCCTCTCAGTTCAGAACAGACCGGGTCCGCCTCTAAGGGAACATATCCTGTGAGGACTTGGACAGAAATGGTGCATGTCACTTCAACAAGTATTAATGTCCTGAAGCTCGGGCCACCCTTCCCCGATCAGAGGCCCGTCTGGACTGATAACCGTCCCTCATAAATAGAAAATAAATCTGTGTAATCCTACAGGAACATCTCCGGCCTGTTCCCATCCATCAGCTCAGAGTGTGTCGTTTCTTCTGATGGGTTAAATCCATCAACATTAGCAGCAGAGGACGTTTGTCTCATGCTGGAAATGGAAGCTCGCATGTTGCCAAGTGCTCTTTTGCAGCGGCGTCCTCAAGGACGACAGGAAACGTTCAAATCTTGTCTGGCTTTTGTTTATTATTGTTTAATCTGGCAGCAGACAGAAAGCAGAGCGACTGGATCTGAGTGTGATGACTGTGTTTAAGAAAGTTTGAGGGACGGGGAGCGACTAAATTGGAGGGTGCAGGGAGAGGCTTTATGATAGTGTTGGCATGTCTGCAAACTCAGAGTGCAGAATCGTGTTCTTAAAAAACAACATTACAGCGTCCTTTCTGAACATCTATTTACCCACAGTGACAGATTTAACATGATGCTATCATCATGGAGCTCGCCGAGACAATGACCCAGTTAATAATTGATTTCTTCTGCTGCTGTCAAACTTTTCTTCTGCTTTTGGAACAAACTCTTTCGCTGCATTGCAGGTTTTGTTTGGTCCGTGGGGTCTGTGCGAGAGAACACGGTGCTGTGACACCGTGCCAGGCGTGTTTGTGAATAATTCATCACAGAGAGAGAAGTTTCAGGTATCCTGTGGAGGAGTCCGAGTGGAGGAACCAGACGGGGAAGAAGAGTTTGCATGGTCATGACTGATGAAAGGGAAATACACGATCCATCAGACCATGGAAAGGTGAGGTGAGCCTGTTAGTCACCGCCAAATTCACCCGTCTCTGATCCGCCACAGCTCTGATCTGATCGCTTTCTATTCTAGTCAATGTGTTAACTTCCACTGGATCCACTCCTTTCCTTCCCTTAGCGCTCATTTCCTCTCCTTTCCTTCCCTTAGCGATCATTTCCTTTCCTTCCCTTAGCGATCATTTCCTTTCCTTCCCTTAGCGCTCATTTCCTTTCCTTTCCTTCCCTTAGCGATCATTTCCTCTCCTTTCCTTCCCTTAGCGCTCATTTCCTGTCCTTTCCTTCCCTTAGCGATCATTTCCTCTCCTTTCCTTCCCTTAGCGCTCATTTCCTTTCCTTTCCTTCCCTTAGCGATCATTTCCTCTCCTTTCCTTCCCTTAGCGCTCATTTCCTGTCCTTTCCTTCCCTTAGCGATCATTTCCTTTCCTTTCCTTCCCTTAGCGATCATTTCCTCTCCTTTCCTTCCCTTAGCGCTCATTTCCTGTCCTTTCCTTCCCTTAGCGATCATTTCCTTTCCTTCCCTTCCCTTAGCGATCATTTCCTCTCCTTTCCTTCCCTTAGCGATCATTCCTTTCCTTCCCTTCCCTTAGCGATCATTTCCTCTCCTTTCCTTCCCTTAGCGATCATTTCCTTTCCTTTCCTTTCCTTTCCTTAGCGCTCATTTCCTCTGCTTTCCTTCCCTTAGCGATCATTTCCTTTCCTTTCCTTTCCTTAGCGATCATTTCCTTTCCTTCCCTTCCCTTAGCGATCATTTCCTCTCCTTTCCTTCCCTTAGCGATCATTTCCTTTCCTTTCCTTTCCTTAGCGATCATTTCCTGTCCTTTCCTTCCCTTAGCGCTCATTTCCTGTCCTTCCCTTCCCTTAGCGATCATTTCCTTTCCTTTCCTTTCCTTAGCGATCATTTCCTTTCCTTTCCTTCCCTTAGCGCTCATTTTCTTTCCTTTCCTTCCCTTAGCGATCATTTTCTTTCCTTTCCTTTCCTTTCCTTAGCGCTCATTTCCTGTCCTTTCCTTCCCTTAGCGATCATTTCCTTTCCTTTCCTTTCCTTAGCGATCATTTCCTTTCCTTCCCTTCCCTTAGCGCTCATTACCTTTCCTTTCCTTAGCGATCATTTCCTTTCCTTTCCTTTCCTTAGCGATCATTTCCTGTCCTTTCCTTCCCTTAGCGCTCATTTCCTGTCCTTCCCTTCCCTTAGCGATCATTTCCTTTCCTTTCCTTTCCTTAGCGATCATTTCCTGTCCTTTCCTTCCCTTAGCGATCATTTCCTTTCCTTTCCTTCCCTTAGCGATCATTTTTCCTTTCCTTTCCTTCCCTTAGCGATCATTTTCTTTCCTTTCCTTCCCTTAGTGATCATTTCCTCTCCTTTCCTTTCCTTAGCGATCATTTCCTTTCCTTTCCTTTCCTTTCCTTAGCGATCATTTCCTTTCCTTTCCTTCCCTTAGCGATCATTTCCTGTCCTTCCCTTCCCTTAGCGATCATTTCCTTTCCTTTCCTTTCCTTAGCGATCATTTCCTCTCCTTTCCTTCCCTTAGCGCTCATTTCCTGTCCTTTCCTTCCCTTAGCGATCATTTCCTTTCCTTTCCTTTCCTTAGCGATCATTTCCTTTCCTTCCCTTCCCTTAGCGATCATTTCCTGTCCTTTCCTTCCCTTAGCGATCATTTCCTGTCCTTTCCTTCCCTTAGCGCTCATTTCCTGTCCTTTCCTTCCCTTAGCGATCAATTCCTTTCCTTTCCTTTCCTTAGCGATCATTTCCTGTCCTCTCCTTCCCTTAGCGCTCATTTCCTGTCCTTTCCTTCCCTTAGCGATCATTTCCTTTCCTTTCCTTTCCTTAGTGGTCATTTCCTTTCCTTCCCTTCCCTTAGCGATCATTCCCTCTCCTTTCCTTCCCTTAGCGATCATTTCCTGTCCTTTCCTTCCCTTAGCGCTCATTTCCTCTTCTTTCCTTTCCTGAGCGATTATTTCCTTTCCTTTCATTCCCTTTGCGATTATTTCCTTTCCTTCTCTTAACGATCATTTCCTTTCCTTAGCGTTTATTTCCTTTCCTTAGTGCTCATTTCCTCTCCTGAATCCTGAAATGATCAGCTGTCCGGCGGTCCTGGAGCCGGACCGCAGTGGATCAGAGATGGACCGGACACAGATCTAGTAGAAGTCCTGTGTTAATCAGAGTGTTTGTTCTTGGGTGATGCCTGTTGAATAAACTACAAAGATGGCCGACGCCAGCGAAGCAAAACACCTCTCCTGTATTTTCACGATGCAAACTTCCAGGCTGAGTTCGTCCTCAACTTGTTTCCACGCCAAATAACCTTTAAGTCTTTACCTCCAGCATCACGCTGTGCACACCTTCACACGCCGCTCTTTGAACACACTGATGATTCAAACACTGGAGTCTCATGCCAGGTCAAATCTCCATGAGTCACCTATTGATGTCAACAGTGAATTAAATGTGACTTTAAAGATCCACCGTGCTCTGAATAGCTCTCTAAAGCATACAGGAAATAATCACGCTCATGTGTGGAGAGTGTTGCCATGCGTGACTGCAGTGTGTGTGTGTGTGTGTGTGTGTGTGTGTGTGTGTGTGTTTGTGTTTGCGCCTCTCTCCGCTCACGTGTTCAGCACATCCTCGTTTTGTCCTCCCCCGCGCAGGTAAAGACGTGAGAGCAAATGAAAGCAGGGACAAAAAGCAAGCTGCCGACCTGAGACAGAGGAGGAACCTGTGAAGCCGGGATGTGGCGGTACATGTTCTGACGTTTGTTTTAAGTGTGTGTTATTTCAGCCTCCAGGGAGCAGCAGTACGTGGGCTGAACACAGGAAGCTACAAACACTACTGACGCCATCACCTTTCACTTCCTGCAGAGAAATCCACGGTAACCTGTCTGTCATTCAGCGGCCTCTGAGTGTGTGTGTGAGCGTGCACGCTGCCTCTGAGTGTGTGTGAGCGTGCACGACACCTGAGTGTGTTTGTGAGCGTGCACGCAGCCTCTGAGTGTGTGTGTGAGCATGCACGACACCTGAGTGTGTTTGTGAGCGTGCACGCAGCCTCTGAGTGTGTGTGTGAGCGTGCACGCTGCCTCTGAATGTGTGTGAGCGTGCACGACACCTGAGTGTGTTTATGAGCGTGCACGCGGAACTCTGAGTGTGTGTGTGAGCATGCACGCTGCCTCTGAGTGTGTGTGAGCGTGCACGCTGCCTCTGAGTGTGTGTGAGCGTGCACGCTGCCTCTGAGTGTGTGTGTGAGCTTGCATGCTGCCTCTGAGTGTGTGTGTGAGCGTGCACGCTGCCTCTGAATGTGTGTGAGCGTGCACGACACCTGAGTGTGTTTATGAGCGTGCACGCGGAACTCTGAGTGTGTGTGTGAGGGTGCACGTGGCCTCTGAGTGTGTGTGTCAGCGTGCACGTGGCCTCTGAGTGTGTGTGTGAGGGTGCACACTGCTTCTGAGTGTGTGTGTCAGCGTGCACACTGCCTCTGAGTGTGTGTGTCAGCGTGCACGTGGCCTCTGAGTGTGTGTGTGAGGGTGCACGTGGCCTCTGAGTGTGTGTGTCAGCGTGCACGTGGCCTCTGAGTGTGTGTGAGCGTGCACGCCGCGTCTGAGTGTGTGTCTGTGAGCGTGCACGCTGCCTCTGAGTGTGTGTGTGAGCGTGCACACCGCCTCTGAGTGTGTGTGTGAGGGTGCACGTGGCCTCTGAGTGTGTGTGTGAGCATGCACACGGCCTCTGAGTGTGTGTGTGAGGGTGCACGTGGCCTCTGAGTGTGTGTGTCAGCGTGCACGTGGCCTCTGAGTGTGTGTGTGAGGGTGCACACTGCTTCTGAGTGTGTGTGTCAGCGTGCACGTGGCCTCTGAGTGTGTGTGTGATGCATGCATCGTGTTTATCAGGGTCACAGATCAGAGGACGAGGCCGTCTGAGTGACATCTGACACCGTCTCTCCTCCCTTCCCTCGCTCTTCACCTCCCTCTCTTTTCGCCTGCAGTCCTGCAAAACGCTGCGTCGGCCCGCCGCTCATTACCCGCGGTCGCTCACATGTTCATGGCGTGCAGTTTTTTGACATTAACATGAGAAAGATGATCCTCAGAGGTAGGAAACAGCGGCACAGATTTTCTAGCGGGGCTCACTTGATGAATTGTTTATGATGATGTGACTTATTTATGATCTGGATCCTGCAGGGCAGAATTAAAATACATGTGGACTCCCAGCAAGAACAATTAAACACCAAATTAATGTTGGATTAAAATGCATTTTCATGAACTTGTAGTTGTTTTGTGCAGGAACACGACAGACGCAGACGCCCTGAGACGAATCAGAATGTGTAAACAAGGAAACGCTAAGTGCTGTAATCAAACTCATAAACGGCGTTGAAGTCGAATCATTCAGAGGAAAGTTGGATCATTGGAGTCCGTCTGACTCCCGCTCTGGCGCTCGGTGGAGAGCGTGTTCTTGTCCTTTTTCATTATTTCTGCTTTTATGCAAATGAGGTTGAAATAAAGGACGTGAGTAATGACATGCAGCGAGAGCCCACGTTCCACCTGACGACATCAACTATATATAGAGTTCATTACAGACTCCGCTGAGGACCGAGCCGCTCTCTGTGCTCTGGACTCAAACATGAGAACACGTCTGATGAATCTGGATTTTAATATTCAAATCGATCTGTGATCCACTTTCAGGTCCCGTTAATCCATGAGTGTGCAGCTTCACCCTCTTCGACTTTCACTCCTCGTGAAGGAGAGGCTCGCCGCTCTCTGGCTGCACTCCACAGGAGGGTCAAAGGTCAGAGCTGGCAGCAGATCAGCCCTGCAGGGTTCGTTCTCCTGCTCAAGGGCACTTACTGCAACGTTTGAGGACAGATTGTTTTGAACTCGAGGCGATCTCTGTTGGATTCATTTAGCTATCAGGAGAACGATTACAATCTCATTACACGGCTGAGTCTGCAGTCCAGGTGTGGACTGAACCGCCAGATAAAGAAGAGATCAGAAGAATGTTAGTTGTTGAGATATTTGCATTAAAAACAAAACAGTTAACCCAATGGTGGCTGCAGATTACAGCTCACACATTGACAAGATTTATCAGGATCAATCCTCTGGAAACAACGCACCTCTCCACCAAATGTGACGCCAATCCAACAAGAAAGTCATGAGATATTTAAGAAACCAGCATCCAACAGATGGTTGAGATGCTTTCACACTCTCCTCAGGATGATCTGTGATTGGTTATGTGATCGTGAAGCGCCATCATCGGGTCTGTCCAGCGCTTTAGTCCGACGTACGCATCAGGCGAGACCTGGCTTTGTGTCACGTGAGCAAACATCAGCATCACACTGAGGCATGAACTCACACGCAGTGTACTACGCTTTAATTTAATGATGCAGCTGTTTGTTGGGCCTTTAAGTTGATGGCTGAACATCACTTCAACCCTCAGTTTTGTCTGACAGTTTCCTCCTTGCAAAGTCTGTTGAAGTGCTGTTACTTTAATTTGTTCCATATTTGTAAAGTTATGAATAATTCCATGTTTTGAATAGAAACAGCCCTTCTCAAAATCACCAACGACCTCCTCCTCTCATCCGATAACAACTCCCTCAGCATCCTCCTCCTCCTGGACATTAGTGCAGCTTTCGACACCCTCAATCACTCCATCCTCCTCACCCGCCTTCAATCTTCCCTCGGTATCACTGGCACCGCCCTCTCCTGGTTCAAATCCTACCTCTCTGACCGCCATCAGTTTATCAGCATCAACAACCTCAAGTCACGCACAGCCCCCCTCTCTCATGGTGTCCCCCAGGGTTCAGTGCTTGGTCCCCTCCTCTTCATCATCTACATGCTCCCTCTTGGTCACATCATACGCCGCCACGGCCTCCATTTCCACTGTTATGCCGACGACATCCAGCTTTACATTTCAACCACATCCATCACCGCTGCTTCCCACACCACCCTCACAAACTGCCTCACTCAAATAAACTCCTGGATGCAAACAAACTTTCTCAAACTCAATTGTAACAAATCCGAAATTCTCATCATAGGCCCAAAATCCCTCACTTCCACCTGCCCAGACTTCTCACTCACTATTGATAAATCCACTGTTTCAGCATCCACCCACATCCGTAACCTTGGTATCATTTTTGATCAGTCACTCAACTTTCAACAACACATTAACAATATTTCAAAAACTGCTTTCTTCCACCTCAAAAACATCGCCCGTCTCCGCCCCTCCCTTTCCTTCACAGCAGCTGAAACTCTCATCCACGCCTTCATCACCTCAAGACTCGATTACTGCAATAGCATCCTCTACGGTACACCCAACACCCTCCTCAACAAATTACAATACATACAAAACTCAGCTGCACGCCTCCTCACTCATACCCGCTCCAGAGACCACATCACCCCAGTCCTCCAGAACCTCCATTGGCTTCCCATCCCCTTCAGAATACAGTACAAGATCCTACTCATCACCTATAAAGCCCTCCATAACCTAGCTCCCTCCTACCTCACCGACCTCCTGCAGCCATATAATCCCTCCCGCAACCTCCGCTCCACCAACGCCAACCTCCTCACCCCTCTCACCAAACCCAAGCACCGAACCTGGGGGGACAGGGCCTTCTCTGTCGCTGCCCCCACCCTCTGGAACTCTCTCCCCCAACACCTCAGATTCTCTCCCTCACTCACCAAATTCAAATCCGGACTCAAAACACACCTATTTACAAAGGCTTTTAAACTAGAATTGATTGATTTTTTTCTTGTTTTGTTTTATTTTGCTGCCTTGCTTTTCTTTGCTTTCTTGCACTGTTCTCCTTTTGCTTCCTATTGTATAATTGTATTTTCATGTAAAGCGCTTGGAGAACCTTTTAAAGCGCTTTTATAAATAAAATGTATTATTATTATTATTATTATTATTATAAATAAATAAGCGTTAATGTAAGAAGAGTTAAAAGGTTAGAAGGGAATAAAGGGAACTTAAGGTGCAGGTTTTCCTGCTTTTTAAAGGGTGCATTATTTAGACTATATGTTGCACCTGTGCCTTTTTGTGTCCTAAAATAAGATTCTGGCCTGGAGTATTTTGAGCCAATAGCAACTCTGAGACAGAATTCTAATGCCTGGCACACACTCCAGGATTCTTCAAACCTTCACACATTTAGAGACCACACACTTGATGGCAACAAA
>NC_048290.1:368105-393546 GCF_009762535.1 Notolabrus celidotus
GTTATGGTTTTCCTTGCACCAAAGCCTCGCCCTTTACATGACTGATGATTGAAACAGCGTCTGAACGAGCTTCTCTCTGCTGTTTGATATCTCTTCCTTTTCGTGCTCGGACTCTTCCCCGCTCGTGTTCCTGATTTGAGTCCCACATTGACGTTCGGCGCCTCGAGGCTGCAGCTGCTCTGACGTCCACGCGGCCGCCTGCAGACACGCTGACTGTTAACGTGTCACCTCTGATAACACGGCCTGCAGGCACCTGTTCATTCAGGTGACTCTTTTTAAATGTCTGTCTCTTCTTCTTCTGTTGTTTACCTCAGAAGAACACTGGACCTGCTCCTGCTTCATTAATGTGACAGTCAGCTGGGGGTTAATTACTGCTGCTCTCAACGCACTGTACAGCCTAATGATCAGGTAGTGTGTAAGTGTGTGTGTGTGTGTGTGTGCACTACTAACAGCATGTCTCTATAGGTGGAAGCAGGTGATTAAAGTTTAAAAAAAGAGGACGAGGAAACAACAGCACGTTAAAGAACGTCACGCTCGTCCTGCTCCTGAGAGTCGGACTGAAGAGGAAGTTTGTTTGATGACACCTGAACTTCTTAAACCGGGAAGTCAGATCCTTTAAGTCCTGAAGCTGCGATCAGACTTGGTGGTCCAGCTCATCCCTCAGATGCTGGACTGGACTGAGATCTGGGGAATCTGGAGACGGAGTCAACGCCTCACATCTGCACACCAGTGAGTACCCATTCCTGGTTCCTTGGGTACTGCCCTCTTTTTTGCCTTTGCTTGTTGACACCATAAGGCATTTTTCGACCGGTGGACCCAGGGTCTAAATCTAGTTCAGGGGTAGATAATCTCCCCCCTAAAAAGCCCCTGCTAGGGGGTAGTACTTTTCAAAGGTCCCAGGACTTTCAGGGGGCGGGGCCTGCCATGCTGAATGTGTCTGATTGGTAGATGAACCTCAGTGTTTTTATTCCTCCCTCCGTCCACAATAACATCACACACATCTGTGATTCTCTTGATTTCTCTTTCTTTCATTAGTTTTTATTTGTTCTATCTTTTTTGTATGTGTGTGTACTTTTCAAAAGAAGAAGCTGTGATTCTCCGGGTCAACTTTTTTGCCAATTTTGTTTTTCATTTTGTTTTTGCCAAAAAAAAAAAAATCATTTTTTTCTTTCTTTTTTTTTTTAAATATTTTATCTTCAAAATTTAAATTTTTAAAAAAAAAAAAATTCAAAAAAAAAAATTTCAAATTTTTTTTTTCAAAATTTTTGGGTCGATTTTCTTTTTCAAATTTTCTTTTGTCAAAATTTTTTTTTTCAATTTTTTTTTGTCAAATTCTTTTTTGTCAAATTTCTCCTAAAACCATTCACAGTCATTGTTTTTTCCATCTGTGATTCTCTTGATTTCTCTTTCTTTCATTAGTTTTTATTTGTTCTATCTTTTTTGTATGTGTGTGTACTTTTCAAAAGAAGAAGCTGTGATTCTCTTGATTTAGCAGCTTGTAACAGTAGTCTTCTCTCAGCCCACCGTGAATGCGTCTCTCCTCCCGGTGTTCCGGTTTTAAAAGTGACCCTGTAAACTGGAGACCTTCAGCTGAACGTGTCAGTGTTTGTGGAGTTTACACAGCTGTTGAAACACAGAGGGAGTTCCTGGGAATGCAAACTAGTTTAGTTTTTATTAAGATTTCAAAATATCCTCATCAGATATTTAATGATGGTCTAAAGACGTTTATGAGGGATGCATTCGGCTGAGAGTCTCCAGTTAACAGGGTCGCCGTTTAAACCAAAACACCGTCCGATCTCTGCGATCACGGCTTTTTGAGTTCAAAAGGATTTTAAAGCCGTGTTGAAACGTCTTTGCTACTCGCGCTTATCTCCTCTCACGTGTTGAGACGACACAGGAACCTTTTAGTTCAGGGTAAAGTAGTTCCCGGGGCTAGAAGACCCCTGAACTCTTGGTCCAAATGCACCTTTACTCATGTCAGGAACCAAACCGTGACTGTTTTCAAAAATGTAAAAGTGAGACTGTTTTTCTTCCTGAAAGAGCGTGAAACGTTCCTCATCGAGCTTTAATTTGAAAGTAAACTTTGTACTGGTGTCGAGCGAGGATGAGGAGGATGAAAGGAGCATCCTGTAGATGAAGCAGATTTCCTCCACATGATCACATGTTTACAGGATTAAAAACAGAGTATATTACTTCCTCAGTCAGAGATAAAGAAACGTTAAATGTGCTTCATCTCTGAGGTTTGTTTTGGGACGTTTGGATGTCAAACTCATTAACAGTCTCTTAAACAACTTGAATTCAAACGTCTGTGTTAACCTGCCTCCTCAGGATGACTTCTTCACACACAATAATAACTCACATGAAACAGGAAGCTGTTTCTGTAACTCTCTGAGGTTTTTACCATCCAAAGTGAAACGCTCTGAGCTGCCGTGGTTACAGTGAGGCATCATGGGAACCCGAGAGGAGACAAATTAAAACTTTATGCTCTTCCTCTGCAAACTGACCTCATTAACAGTAAATATTCTGTTTGCACGCCGCAGATTCATCAGAGGTAGGACAACGGACCGTCTCTGGAGCTTTCTCTCTCTCACACACACACTCACCTAAACACACACTCTCACATACGCTAGAATAAATAGCTTTCAGAGTAAATCTTCTTTGTTGGCGGCTCCACTCATAAATCATTTCTTCTTGAATCAGAGATGAAAATCTTGTCGTGGTTAATTTGGAAATCTTTGAGAAATCTGTTAAAAAGAGTGAATTATGAATCCAAACATCAGACTCAGCACAGAGAGCAGGCTCGGTTCTTTGGGGATGTAAATCTGATTATTGGGACAAAAATAAATCAAAGTGAGCTCAGCACCAAGAATCAGTTTGGAATTCAATTTTTCATGTTGTGTTGAAAACATTTTGTCTCCTTTTAGTTCTCATAAGAAAATGAAAAAGAATCTTTGAGAAGTTTTGATTCAAAGAAGTTCAACACGCCTGAATCCGTCTCTCTCTATCACAGCCTTTGTGTTCACAATGACAATGATTTCACAGAGATGTTCAAGAGTGTGTCTCCTGCAGTTCCTCCAGTGTCCACTAGAGTGTCTCCTGCAGTTCCTCCAGAGTCAACTAGAGTGTGTCTCCTGCAGTTCCTCAAGTGTCCACTAGAGTGTGTCTCCTGCAGTTCCTCCAGAGTCAACTAGAGTGTGTCTCCTGCAGTTCCTCAAGTGTCAACTAGAGTGTGTCTCCTGCAGTTCCTCCAGAGTACCCTAGAGTGTGTCTCCTGCAGGTCCTCCAGAGTCAACTAGAGTGTGTCTCCTGCAGGTCCTCAAGTGTCCACTAGAGTGTGTCTCCTGCAGTTCCTCCAGAGTCCACTAGAGTGTGTCTCCTGCAGTTCCTCAAGTGTTCACTAGAGTGTGTCTCCTACAGTTCCTCCAGAGTCCCCTAGAGTGTGTCTCCTGCAGGTCCTCCAGAGTCCACTAGAGTGTGTCTCCTGCAGTTCCTCCAGAGTCCACTAGAGTGTGTCTCCTGCAGGTCCTCCAGTGTCCACTAGAGTGTGTCTCCTGCAGTTCCTCCAGTGTCCACTAGAGTGTGTCTCCTACAGTTCCTCCAGAGTCCACTAGAGTGTGTCTCCTGCAGTTCCTCCAGAGTCCACTAGAGTGTGTCTCCTGCAGTTCCTCCAGAGTCCACTAGAGTGTGTCTCCTGCAGTTCCTCCAGAGTCCACTAGAGTGTGTCTCCTGCAGTTCCTCCAGAGTCCACTAGAGTGTGTCTCCTGCAGTTCCTCCAGAGTCCACTAGAGTGTGTCTCCTGCAGTTCCTCCAGTGTCCACTAGAGTGTGTCTCCTGCAGTTCCTCCAGAGTCCACTAGAGTGTGTCTCCTGCAGTTCCTCCAGAGTCCACTAGAGTGTGTCTCCTGCAGTTCCTCCAGTGTCCCCTAGAGTGTGTCTCCTACAGTTCCTCCAGAGTCCACTAGAGTGTGTCTCCTGCAGTTCCTCCAGAGTACCCTAGAGTGTGTCTCCTGCAGTTCCTCCAGTGTCCACTAGAGTGTGTCTCCTACAGTTCCTCCAGAGTCCACTAGAGTGTGTCTCCTGCAGTTCCTCCAGAGTCCACTAGAGTGTGTCTCCTGCAGTTCCTCCAGAGTCCACTAGAGTGTGTCTCCTGCAGTTCCTCCAGAGTCCCCTAGAGTGTGTCTCCTACAGTTCCTCCAGAGTCCCCTAGAGTGTGTCTCCTGCAGTTCCTCCAGAGTCCACTAGAGTGTGTCTCCTGCAGTTCCTCCAGAGTCCCCTAGAGTGTGTCTCCTGCAGTTCCTCCAGAGTACCCTAGAGTGTGTCTCCTGCAGGTCCTCCAGAGTCCACTAGAGTGTGGCTCCTGCAGTTCCTGCAGTGTCCACTAGAGTGTGTCTCCTGCAGTTCCTCCAGAGTCCACTAGAGTGTGTCTCCTGCAGTTCCTCCAGTGTCCACTAGAGTGTGTCTCCTGCAGTTCCTCCAGAGTCCACTAGAGTGTGTCTCCTGCAGTTCCTCCAGAGTCCCCTAGAGTGTGTCTCCTGCAGTTCCTCCAGAGTCCACTAGAGTGTGTCTCCTGCAGTTCCTCCAGTGTCCACTAGAGTGTGTCTCCTGCAGTTCCTCCAGTGTCCACTAGAATGTGTCTCCTGCAGTTCCTCCAGAGTCCACTAGAGTGTGTCTCCTGCAGTTCCTCCAGTGTCCACTAGAGTGTGTCTCCTGCAGAGTAGAAAGGAAGTTTTTATAACTTTGGATTTTAACAGGGCTGAGGGTTATACATCCTTTTTTTTTTTGCATAATTAGGGGCAGAGTGGATTTGAGTGACAGGTGGAGATGCTGCAGGTCTTCACCTGTCCGCCATCACACATGCAGCTCATCCTGAAAACGAGTTTGGTGCACGTGTGAAAACAGCTCGATCACATCAGTCGAATTATCTGAAAGTTCATGTTTTGAGCTGCAGATTGATGCATCACTCAGGGTTCTTCTATCAAAGCCTGTGTGTGTGTGTGTGTGTGTGTGTGTGTGTGTGTGTGTGTGTGTGTGTGTCTGTCTGTGTCTGTCGTGGATGAAGGTGACTGCAGGTGTGAACACACTGACACAGCAGATGCTTCTTGCAGAAGGTCACATGTCAGGGGAGGACCGAACATCTCCTGTACCCTTTAAAACCACGGGGAGAGCAAACACGCCTCAGCCGTCTGAACAAAGGATGCTCACACGCACACACACACACACACACACACACACCCACCTACACACACACACACACACACACATACATTCACACATGCACGCACTTAAAAAACAAGCGTCACGATTATTAAACTAAAACATTCCCATCAATATGTAAAATATCAACATGATGGTTTCTGCAATTTCCGTTTTCCTCCTGACTCACTGTGTGTCGTCTCCTGTGTGTCGTCTTGTGTGTGTGTGCTGTGTTGTGTTGTGGTTCACTATCTGCGGACACAAACATTGTGTGTGTGTGTGTGTTTGTGTGTGTGTGTGTGTGTGTCAGTGTTTACATGTCCTCTGACCCTCATTACGATCGTCCAGAAACTTTACCAAAACTTTTCAGCTCCATGCAGCAGGAGCTCTCTCCCTCTCTCCCTCTCCCTCTCACACACACACACTCTGCCTCGATTGTTTAGCGTCTGGCCCTGAGTGTATGTGCGTGTGTGTGTGTGTGTGTGTGTAAATGTGTGTGTGATTGACCCGAGCGCCGCCTCTTATCACAGATTGACCAGAGAGACAATAACCCGCCTGGATGACGATTGACGATAACCACAGTTTTTGACTTCCTCTCCCTAAACTTTTCATAATCTCCCTCTGTCCTCCATTGTTTCTCCTCCTCCTCCTCCCCTTCCTCCTCCCCCTCCTCCTCCTCCTCCTCTCTACTTATCTCTGACAGTCGGACAGGTCTGTAAGATGCCGGAGCATTTCACACAATGATACCCATTTAGAGCGAGGAGTGCTCATAATGACCTCAGATTGTCTGTAATGGCTCATAATAGGCTCTTCTCCCCCGCTGCTGCAGGCGCTTCAAATCACCACTGTATGTCTTCTCCAAGGGCAGAATCTGTGTGTGTGTGTGTGTGTGTGTGTGTGTGTTGGTATTTGTGTATTAGGTAGACATTTCATCGGAATACACACCACACTGCACGGACATTTTGAATTATGAGGACATGTCCAGAGTCCTCATAATTCGGACACTGTAGAAGTGTTTCTATAGGTTAGGGGAGCTCTAATTCAAATTTTCTCCAAAAGTCCTTTTAGTACACAAAACACTGATTCTGTGTATAATCTGTGTATTGAAAGTGCGCTCGTACTGCTGGATTTTGGTACTGCACCCGCTCATGAATATTCACACATGTGTATGATTCGCGGCTTCTGATTGGCTGACGGCCGGAAGTCCCCATAATGTTGGGTTTTGTCAATACTGTGTATTAACCGAATTTCATCACAGACTCTTGTCTGCTAGAGATTGATAAAGCAGCAGACTTTTCCTTTTAAAATAAACCAATATAATATATTAAAGTGTAGAAGTAAGATAAAACCATATAGGAACAGGGTAATCCAGACTGAGTAACAAAAATCTTATGACATTTTTTGCAATTAATTAATTACAAAGCCTGTAATTTGTCATATTAATTTATTATTTTTTACCGTAAATACAACTGTCAATGTAACTGCCACTATTACTTTTTACTAAGCTTTATTTTGTAAATATCTTATTGTACTATTGTTATTATATTAGGCACTGTCTTTTTGCATCACTCCGACGGCCCACTGGCGGGCCCTGCCAACTTTTTTCTTTCAGACGCTTCTGTGGGCTGAGTTTTAAAGATACAGCGAAGATACTGATATCATATGAAACTAGAAGACATAAGGAATCAATTAATGAATCAATTAATACCAACCATGCCATGATAGGAAGGGAAGTGGGTTAACTAACGCTCCAAAGTTAGGCTAAATTTTGGCTATCAAAAAACTTTTCAAAGTGGTCCCCTGACCTCTGACCTCAAGATATCTGAATGAAAATCTTTCAGTGGGTTCCCACAAGTCTCCTCTTTACATACATACCCACTTTATGCTATTCCCATTCAGTTTGAGGCAAAAACAAAGCAGGTTTCTGCATGCAGTACAAATGTGTTTTTTTCGCCTAGTCTAAAATGGTGTTTCTGCATACTGGGGTCCCTAAACAGTGTTTGATTTGCATACATGTGATATCACTGGAAAGCTGAGACTCTTGTGGATTCAATCCCTATTGTATTCATGTGTGATGATATTAGAGCCCACAGTAGCCTTTTCTCTTAGTGAGACCAGTTTTTGAAACCTCGAGATCACTGTATAAAATGACCTCTTGTGACCTCTAGGATAATCACAGCCTCATGAAACTTTACACACATAAACTAGAGACACAGGGCTCTCAGAGGATGTATGGCTTTCCTAGGTATGTTGACAATAAGGGGCTTTCTCAGCAGCCTCAAGAACAGAGGTGCTCACCAGCCAATCGTCGAAAAATGCGATTCTTGCGAAATCTCCAAATGATGTAAACCACTTCTATGTGACATATACTGTTGACCTGTTATCTATCACTGAAATTACCCGTCTTACACCCTATATTACCATTAAAAACGCCCGGAGTGCTAAGAGGTTAACTTCTATACACTCTATATTGTATATTAAACTTATATTTGAGTTATTTTGTAACTTGGAGCAACCTGTTCTATTGTATTTTATTCTATTAATCTCCTGACAACAGTAATTTAAAGACACATTTTTTTTACTATTCTATGCAAGGAACTTTTGAAATAAAATATATCATTGAAAAGAGTAAATAAATAAATAAATAAATAAATAAAGACCCCCCACCGCCCAAACATTTTGGATCCACCTGACTCTTTCCTCTTCCTGCTGCCTACGTCTAGCCTGGCATGGCCAGAGAGATTGCAAATACACCTCAGTGTGGAAACAGTGCAATGTCTATGTCAAGGGGGCGTTATCAACAGGCACAGACCAAAATGCTTACAACCAATCAGAGCAAAGAAACGTGACCTGTCACTCAAGGAGCTGTCACTGAGCGTGGTGGTGAGAAACATGGCTGCCTGGTCACAAACGATCTCAAATTACAGCTAAACAGTACACTAAAATGTGATTCTGAAAACATTTGAGGTGAGAAATAGGCAATGCAGTAACGGAATCTTGATTCAGATATGATCAGCACTGCCTAGTTTTACAGTTTGATCCGAGTTTCGGGAGCTGGATGTGTTGCACTGGAGACAACTGCAGACTAACAGCACCTACAACCAATCAGAGCAGAGAAACGTGTCTAGAACGGTGACTGTGATTGGCTCGTCTGTTTCTGGAAAAGATATCTCCGAGTAGAGGAGACTGTGTACGTCCAAGGAGGAGACGCACCGCACCGCATCTGCTGCAGGTAAGACAGGTGACGAAGTCTGAATCACACATATCACCGCTAAACTTTAAGACTAAATACTACTATGAGCTTTTCATGCTATTTTAAATGACTAGTCTCTGTTTTTACAGAGATGATCTGTGGCTGAGTTGTTCAGGGAATATTTTACCTCAGTAGTATACTGATTTAACAAATTGCCATCATGTGGAGATGTTAAGGGGTTAACACTTCGTATTGAGTCCCCTGTTGCACTGTTTACACACCAGTCAAGGAACAACAGTTTGGAGGATACAAGAGATTTTTTTTTTCTGTGTAAAACGGACTTGGCAGGAAATTAGGACCACTGTTTGTATTTAGAAGTATAGATGAACTGTCCTCATAAACCTGCGAGGTTACTCACACTGAAGACTGTGTATTTGTATTTAGAAGTATAGATGAACTGTCCTCATAAACCTGCGAGGTTACTCACACTGAAGACTGTGTATTTGTATTTAGAAGTATAGATGAACTGTCCTCATAAACCTGCGAGGTTACTCACACTGAGGACTGTGTGTTTGTATTTTATTGGTCTGTATGCTAGTAAATCCTCACATTCTTTAGTTGATAACTCACAGTATCACCTGTGTTATCTACCATTCTCTAAATAGATAGTTGTGTTACAAGCTTAAAACATCAGCATGTACTTCCTTGGTGTGCTTAATAATGTTCAGTGATTTAAGTTTTTCATTTTTTCCCCACAAGATTTCACCTGAGACAGACCCTCAGCTGAGACCGAATGGTGGCATTCAACAGGTGACTTATTACATTATAAGTTTTAGAATAGACAAGGCTTTTTTTCTAAGATAAGATGTACTTTAATGTGGCCATAGGGACATTTGTTTTGAAGTTTGTTCTGAAGGTCCACAGAGGGTAAAAAAATACATTCTCTAGAGAGCAACACATACGACATGTTCTGTCATCTTATGTTCTTGTCGTGTCAGCGTCTGATGATTTTGAGTTCAATCTTTTAGGATGGATGCATACTCGAGTTAAGAATCATTTTTTTGAACTTTGCTCACATTTTTCCACTTGGTTACAGAAGAACCCCTGCAAGGCTTGGTTAACAAATGTTACTTTTTTTCCAATTTATGAATATAATGAAATGCTGCCTAAGTTAAACACTTAATTTGCGTTGAATTATTGCATACTAAATGTTGCTTCATATTTCACAGGGGACTCCAGACAAGGAAGGCCAAGGCCAGGCCAGCTCTACGGCAGAGGATGCAATGGGGAAGGTAAATGTCTGTGAGGTGTGCCTCTGACCCGTGGAAATAACTTTAGTATTTGGCAAAATAGAATTAAAATGTATTTATTGAGTAGATTTAATCTGTGATAAATACCTACAGACCCATCAGTTTTATTATCTGTGTTTAAAACCAGCTGTGTAAAACGGACTTGGCAGGAAATTAGGACCAATGTTTGTGTTTATAAGTATTCATGTAAGGTCCTCATAAACCTGCAAGGTTACTCACACTGAGGACTGTGTATTTGTATTTAGAAGTATAGATGAACTGTCCTCATAAACCTGCGAGGTTACTCACACTGAGGACTGTGTATTTGTATTTAGAAGTATAGATGAACTGTCCTCATAAACCTGCGAGGTTACTCACACTGAAGACTGTGTGTTTGTATTTAGAAGTATAGATGTAAGGTCCTCATAAACCTGCAAGGTTACACACACTGAGGACTGTGTATTTGTATTTAGAAGTATAGATGTAAGGTCCTCATAAACCTGCAAGGTTACACACACTGAGGACTGTGTATTTGTATTTAGAAGTATAGATGTACGGTCCTCATAAACCTGCAAGGTTACACACACAGAAGACTGTGTATTTGTATTTAGAAGTATAGATGTACGGTCCTCATAAACCTGCAAGGTTACACACACAGAAGACTGTGTATTTGTATTTAGAAGTATAGATGTACGGTCCTCATAAACCTGCAAGGTTACACACACAGAAGACTGTGTATTTGTATTTAGAAGTATAGATGTACGGTCCTCATAAACCTGCAAGGTTACACACACAGAAGACTGTGTATTTGTATTTAGAAGTATAGATGTACGGTCCTCATAAACCTGCGAGGTTACTCACACTGAGGACTGTGTGTTTGTATTTAGAAGTATAGATGTACGGTCCTCATAAACCTGCAAGGTTACACACACAGAAGACTGTGTATTTGTATTTAGAAGTATAGATGTACGGTCCTCATAAACCTGCAAGGTTACACACACTGAAGACTGTGTGTTTGTATTTTATTGGTCTGTATGCTAGTAAATCCTCACATTCTTTAGTTGATAACTCACAGTATCACCTGTGTTATCTACCATTCTCTAAATACATAGTTGTGTTACAAGCTTAAAACATCAGCATGTACTTCCTTGGTGTGCTTAATAATGTTCAGTGATTTAAGTCTTTCATTTTTTCCCCCACAAGATTTCACCTGAGACAGACCCTCAGCTGAGACCCAATGGTGGCATTCAACAGGTGACTTATTACATTTTAAGTTTTAGAATAGACAAGGCTTTTTTTCTAAGATAAGATGTACTTTAATGTGGCCATAGGGACATTTGTTTTGAAGTTTGTTCTGAAGGTCCACAGAGGGTAAAAAAATACATTCTCTAGAGAGCAACACATACGACATGTTCTGTCATCTTATGTTCTTGTCGTGTCCTCCTGAAATCCTAAAATTTTATATATTTAAAGTTTAACATAAAAAAAATCATTTTGATTTAAAATTGGCTTAACTCTGTTTTTCTTACTTGTCTGAAGTGGTGGAGATCTTAAATTTGACATCACATATTCTTGTGTTCCAATCAAAGACTTAACAAAACTACAGAAGTCTGACAAGTGAAATTACTGAAACTGCTCACACTTTGACATAAATTGATCCATTTATTTAGGACTGTACCCTTGTTAGTATGATATAGTAAGAAAAAGACTGTAGGTTTCAGTGCTGTTTAAATCACATTTACATGTCAGAGCATCTGTATATCTAATAATGTGATGAACTTCCAGGTCAACAATGTTTTTGTAAAGTGCATTAATGAGGGGATTTAAGTCCAGTTCTTTAGATTTGGTTTAAAGTAGGCAAGGCTTTGTAAATATAGCGCTGTATGTCCATGAACAACTTTATCATATTTTGGAGCTGCAATGATGTCACACTTTATAAAATGTTAACATAGAACAATTCAGACACACACCCACCCTATATTGTTGTACAAGCCCTTTACCACAAGCTAACAGCCAGTTAATGATGGGCAAATCACCAATTCTGTTTGTGACATTCATGGACAGGATTTCAAGGCGCAGCCGGGGGGAGTGTCCAAAACATACGGCCGCAGATCAGATGATACGACCACAAAGTCGATCATCGATCTTTGGCCTAGGGTGTTTTGGTACCAAGTACACTTATGAACATTCCTATGTTCGAACATGGTGTTTGTTATGGACAATCCATGACTAGCACAGAAGTCCAATAACAAAGCACCATTCGGGTTCAGATCAGGCAGGCCGTTCCTCCCAATCACTCCCCTCCAGGTTTCTCCGTCGTTGCCCATGGGAGCATTGAAGTCCCCCAGTAGAACTATAGAGTCCCCAGGCGACACCCGTTCTAGGACGCCACCCAGAGACTCCAAGAAGGCCGAGTACTCTGAACTGCTGTTAGGCGCATAGGCACAAACAACAGACAGAGACTTTCCCAGAGCGACACGAAGCCTCATCGAGGCGACCCTCTCGGTCCCCGGGGTAAACTCCAAAACTGTGGCGCTCAGCCGTGGGCTTGTGAGTATTTCCACACCCGTCCGGCACCTCTCACCCTGGGCAACTCCAGAAAAGGCAAGAGTCCAGCCCCTCTCCAGGAGTTTGGTTCCAGAGCCGGTGCTACGCGTGGAGGTGAGCCCAACTATATCTAGCTGGTATTGCTCCACCTCCCGCACCAGCTCCGGCTCCTTCCCCGCCGGAGAGGTGACATTCCACGTACCAAACGCCAGTCTGTGCTGCCAGGGGTCGGCGCGCCTAGGTCCCCGCCTTTGCCTGCCACCCGGCTTACATTGCACCCGACCCCGAAAGCCATCCCTGCTGGTGGTGGGTCCACAGGGTTGCTCCGTGTAGCTTCTTCGGGCTTGGCCCGGCCAGGCCCCATGGGCAAAAGCGAGGTTGATTATCATGGTACTACCACAGAGAATACAGCTCTTTGAGTTGAACGTGAGTCACAAAACACCACAAAGGAAAGGACAAACCAAATCCCTGCAAAGCAAAATAAAGGATAATTGAATCTGCAATTTTAACTGTACGTCTGTTTGAGATGCTGAAGAGATATTGCCAGAGATTGTTCCTCTATAAAGAAAGTGTAGAACAGTTTGGGATTATGAAATGTTTGAACATATGAAACCAAACCATTCATATTGAGTTTTGTTTTTCATGCTGCAGGATTGGAGACAGCTAGCTGTCCTGTTGAGGAACCTCCAGGCAGCTCAGACGGTATGACCATCAACCTCAGTTCAGCAGCCCAGTGATGTTTGAATATTATGACTCAGCAATCACAGCTTAAAATTCAATTTATGTGCGGAGGTTGTTTTGCAAAGCTTACAGGTTTTTTTTAACATGAGATATTTTGACACTATATATTGTAATGTGACAACTTTGGACATTTAACATAATTACTAATGCTGTTTAAAATAATTGTTGAGATATTGGCCCAGGTGAAATGATCAAATGACCATTCATATTGAGTTTTGTTTTTCATGCTGCAGGATTGGAGACAGCTAGCTGTCCTGTCGAGGAACCTCCAGGCAGCTCAGACGGTATGACCATCAACCTCAGTTCAGCAGCCCAGTGATGTTTGAATATTACATGTGGTCATGTAGACTACACACTGCTGCTGTTTGTTAGGGTGTATTCAATGTGTACTTCTCCATTCACAGATTGTGACTCTGCCCTAGAAGGGACATCTCAAAGTATAACAAGAATTAAACATTTTGAACTGCAGAGCTATGGTTAAAGATATGTAAATGTTGACAACAACACATTTTGAAACTTAAACAAGTTCCATTAGTCATCATCTTGTAAGCAATATTTTGCAGTATCTATGAAGTGTTGTGATCTTCCTTTCTTGATGGTTTTATATATATATGCTCATTAGCTGTAGGATGCTCTGAAGCTGTTAAAAAATACAGTTTAGATGGTTTGGAGATGTAGATTTATAACATCCTGTAAATGACATAGCAGTTAAGATGACAATTAAATGGTAACCTTAATGTCAGGATTTAAGATATTTTACTAGTTTCTCCCCTCTTTTCAGCAATCAGCAAAAAGACTGTTGGGAAGTGCAAAGTGCCCAAAAGAAGAGAAGAGCAGGAACCACTAGGTAAAAGCACAAACACAAAGGAGACTACAACCGAATCATGTTGATCGATTTTTCTCGTTTTTCACTGTTTTTTGCATTGCTTATTGGCAGTATAAAAGCAGCATAAAGACAAAACAAAATATATAGTTAATACTGAAATGGGACATGTAGCCTCCCCGGCTGAATGATGCTCTGACTCACCAACGGATGGTTCACAAATCTTAAATTTTTTAGAATGTAGCTCCAAAGAGCATGCTGTGACCATTGTGTGAACACACCGTCAGAGCTACGGAGAAGACGAAACAAAATAACAGATTACCATTTTAAACTTGACGAAATGACAAGCTTTGATAGAGTGCTAAATATAAGCATATTTATCTGTAAATGAAATTATTAGCTTCCTTTTAAACTAACATTATCAGCCAGGTGCTAAAACAAAGAATACAATTTCGACACACTCCGTTTGGGAGACATTTGTGTGGTTTCAAGTTCGTCTATTTTGTCCTTTTTTTACCGAAAGTCTGCCTCTACGATGTAAATAAACATAAATAAAAGCACTCATCTTAATAATGTAACTTAGAGGAATTTACATAATGAACAAATATGAAAACAAGATTATGCAAGGACCATGGTGAAGGTCATTTACAGGACATCAACCTGCCTTGTTTTCAACTCAGGAAATGCTAATCATAAACTGAAACATTATTTGCTCTTAATCATACCCACTTCAAACAAATATTCTTCTGTTGTTATATTAGAGTGATGTAGAGCTAGAACCTAAACTAAACAGTACTTTATGATATAAGCTGACAATGCAGATGAAGGCACTGTAAACCTAGAATATATTCTTTTTATGGCAGCTAACCGTTACGAGATTATTGGCCCAAAACAAATAAATCAGCCTTTTGAGGCCTCAGAAAGTAGGTATGTTACTGTAGGCCCCAGTACTGAACAGCCTTTCAGAGGGAGAACAGTGAGCTGGAATACACAGGTGCTACCTGAACAGCTCACAGAAATGTATTGTGTTATCCAGTGATGCTGCAACTCTTCCAAAACACTGCTTAAATACACTGACTCTCTTTGTCTTGATTAAATAAAACAAATGTTATTGTCCAAGGCACAGTTTCACACATACACACATGCCTATTTTTCTTCAGGCTGATTGGCATTTAATAGAGACTAATCAAACCATTATCATCTGATCGTTATAGGTTGCAGATCAATAAGAGCACACTTAGTTTTAACAGATATAACGCAAAAAACATTTTATGTTACCTTTACAAATACAGGAACAATGAGCTCTATGCAGTTAGGTGTGCATAGTTAGATGTGTTATCACATTTTAAATATGGGAAGGGAGAGCATTGGTATCTGATCTGCACCTTGAATCCAGTGCCATGATCTGGGATATCAGAATATGTATCAGGAGATACATTTTTTTATTTACATTTCTTTGAAATTGTAATTTTAGTATTTCACAAACAAATGTAAAGTCAATGAATCTCTTTTCCTCTTTTATAGAGTTACTTGAAGAAGCTGCTGAAAGGGACAATCCTCGGAGGAAACAAAAACAACAGTGGTCTCTAAAAGAGGTCTCAGCGGTGATCAGACACTTTAAGAACCTTCCTAAAAAAGAGAGTGAAGTCCAACTCCCTTTGTGTTTGTTGTTCTCAGCCCTCTGATGATGGCTGCTGTGCGGCCAAACAGGGAACTGACTGTCACTGTTTTCAAAACAGAAATAATTAAACATGGCTTCTTCTTTACTGAGTATGCTGTGATATGTTCTCTTGTCTATTTAAAGATCATACTCAATGTAGAAAAACAGTCATATGACACATAACACTATATAAAAATCACTACACATACAGGTTTGGTTATATTGTCTGTTACAGTAAACCAGCTCTGCATTACAGACATACCTCATGTATGGGGATATACTTTGTGTTTTATAGAACAGGCAGTCCTCATATATCGGGTGTGTCCTTTTAAAGCACAATGTCTTCACTGTAGTGTGTGTGTTTTCCCGTTCTATTAATTCATGTTTGACCCTTTAATACACTTCAGTGCCGTTTTTGTGTGTTGTATAGCCACTGTCCTCACAAATGGTGTTAGTCCTTATAATAACACTTTATGTCATGGGTGGGGCTTATTATCAAATTAATTATTGTCCACATAATGATGCATATTGTCAGGTTGTTATATTTCCAGTTGTGTTGTGTGTATTCAAACTCCGAAGTGAGATCTGTGTTGTTGGGCTCAAAAAAGAATTTTTGATACCACCCACATCTCTGTGGGGCAGCTGGAAAGGGGTGCTCCCCTAATACACCACCAGACTGGTTTGGAGAGATGTGTCCTTGTAATACATATAGGCGGGTATGTGTGTGTGTGTGTGTGTGTGTGTGTGTGTGTGTGTGTGTGTGTGTGTGTGTGTGTGTGTGTGTGTGTGTGTGTGTGTGTGTGTGTGTGTCAAATTGTGTATGCAGTCTATCTTCCATCACCTCACCTGAGGGTTGTGACATCAGATGATCATCAGGTTAGTCTACCGGATCTTAAACAAATATCAGAATCAGCTCGTCTTGCCGTCTTGTTGGATTGATGAAGAGTTAGTCTTTGTGTGTTTTTTGTGCGTTAAAGTAAAAAACAGACAGAATCTAAAAATAGAGAGTGAAGTAAACATCACCTGCTGTCAGGGAACCTCTTCATTATGGAGCAGAACGTTAACAAACATGTGATTTGTTGATTTCAGCGAGTCAGCAAAGTCCAGATCTAAAGATGATGGCGTCAGATTTTCTTGGGATGTGAGCTACTTCAGATTTCGTCACAATTAACGGAGCGCCGCCTGCAGGCTAGTTCAGGAAGCTGCACAGGTTGCATTTCCTGGAAGCAAATGTGTTGAAATGCTGAAGCTGAAAGCTGTAAACACAGCTGAAGATGTGGAAGAGTAGCAGAAGTAGTTGAAGTAGTGGAATTAGTGGAAGTGGTAGAAGTAGTGGATGTAGTGGAAGAAGTTCAAGAAGTAGAAGAAGTAGAAGAAGTGGAAGTGGTAGAAGTAGTAGCACCTATAAAACTGCTTGACAAACTATGCAAATGTCTAACCTGTGTGTGTGTGTGTGTGTGTGTGTGTGTGTGTGTGTGTGTGTGTGTGTGTGTGTGTTTGTGTGTATGTATGTGTGTGTGTGTGTGTGTGTGTGTGTTTGTGTGTGTGTCGTTCTCTCCACCTCCTCCCCAGCATCCACCCTAACCCTAACCCTAACCACTCGGAGTTCTTCCCTAACCCTAACCCTTGGTATTTGTCAGTGGACTTAGTCCCTAACCCTAACCCTTAGTGTTTGTCAGTGGACTTAGTCCCTAACCTTAACCCTTGGTATATGTCAGTGGACTTAGTCCCTAACCCTAACCCTTGATATTTGTCAGTGGACTTAGTCCCTAACCCTAACCCTTGGTATTTGTCAGTGGACTTAGTCCCTAAACCTAACCCTTGGTATTTGTCAGTGGACTTAGTCCCTAACCCTAACTCTTAGCATTCGTCAGTGGACTTAGTCCCTAACCTTAACCCTTGGTATATGTCAGTGGACTTAGTCCCTAACCCTAACTCTTAGTATTTGTCAGTGGACTTAGTCCCTAACCCTAACCCTTGGTATATGTCAGTGGACTTAGTCCCTAACCCTAACTCTTAGTATTTGTCAGTGGACTTAGTCCCTAACCCTAACCCTTGGTATTTGTCAGTGGACTTAGTCCCTAACCCTAACCCTTGGTATTTGTCAGTGGACTTAGTCCCTAACCCTAACTCTTAGTATTTATCAGTGGACTTAGTCCCTAACCCTAACCCTTGGTATTTGTCAGTGGACTTAGTCCCTAACCCTAACTCTTAGTATTCGTCAGTGGACTTAGTCCCTAACCTTAACCCTTCAGTGATGACATTCTCTGACCAATCAGTGGCCGGCAGTCTGTCGAAGTCACCCTTTAGTATCGGCTCAGCTCGCTTGGAACCAGAGCAGAGCAGGTACGAAAAACTGGTCTCTGACACGAGGTACCGCGCCCGTGGAAACACAACACAAGCCGAGTAGAGCAGGGCTAAGACGGGCCGGTGGAAAAGGGAGGTAAATTAACACTGATTCAAAATTAAAATATTAAAAATCATCCATATTGACGATCAGATATCCGGTGGAGTGAAGAGCGCACTCCGTGGAACGTCACGTGACACAGACCGACAGCCAATCAGGAAGCAGGCTGACTGAATACTGATGCATAGGAAACAAACACAGGAGGCCCGTCTCCTGATGTCTCCCTTTATGATGCTGTGACAGCTGTGTTTGTTCAGTGTAAGCATTTCTCTCTCTCTCTCTCACACACACACACACACACACACACACACACACACACACACACACACACACACACACACACACACACACACACACACCAAAACAAACACTCACCCCCCAGACACTGATGTAAATACAGAGCCAAGTGTGTCGTTCAATCTTTAATGTTTTATCCATCATTAATGCTGACAAAACAAATAAATGTTATCATTGTACACACGTTTAGACCGGAGAGAATATACACACACATCTGTGCACACACACACCTGCGCACACACACACACCTGCGCACACACACACACACTTCAGGCCTCTGCCAATCGTATCTTATTAAAACACAAACCACCTGAACAATCCTCCCAGTCTCCCAGAACCCGTTCAGTTCGGCAGCGCTGTGAATTCTTCATCTGCAATCTGTTCTCATTACTTATTCTCACACTCTCCTCCTTTATCTCTCTCTCTCTCTCTCTCTCTCTCTCTCTCTCTCTTCCTCCTCCTCCTCTTCCTCCCTCAGGTGGAAAGTGTAATTGCTGTGGTTTAACCGGTGCTGTGTTTGATCTGCTGCTTATCCTCTGAAGCCTCTCGCTCATGAAAGAGATGAAGGCAGGAACGCATCTCCCCAGGAACGCCTGTGTGTGTGTGTGTGTGTGTGTGTGTGTGTGTGTGTGTGTGTGTGTGTGTGTGTGTGTGTGTGTGTGTGTGTGTGTGTGTGTTTCAGGAATAGCTTCAGTCTGGTCTGATTTTTGAAGTAATTCAATTATTGCAGCAGTAGCGGTGGAACTTCAGGCTAAAACACGCAAATCACTTCAATCTAAAGCCAATTCCTCCCCATTTAACCTCCGTGTATTACACCGACGCCGAGCCGTTTTCTCTGCCGCCTTTTATTAGATTCTCATCTGCAGCCGTCGGCGGGGAGGAGAGAGTGGACTCTTTCTTCTGTAACACAGACGATGAAGATGATTTAAAGATGTGTTAGTAATCTCAGCAGCCCGTCTTCTTCTTCTTCTTCAGCAGGTTCGATGGTTCAAGAGAGAAACGCTTTTAACCAAGTTTAGTTAAGAATGGGAAGAAGTGAGGCCGTGTTCAGAGGAGTGGAATAAATAGTAGCAGTGAAGGTTCTTCACTGAGAGCTGCATTGAGGTAGAGTTTGTACAGAAAAGTGATACAAAAAAAGACCTTTATTTCCTGTAAATTTTGGATTCTTCTTCAGCAACACCTTCCACATGTGTGTGAACTTCAAACCAAGAATCAAACGATTATCTGCTGAGATAAACCGGCGCTCCTTCCTCCCGTTTCCTACTTTAAAGTCTAAATTCATTCACCACAGTTACAGAGACACTTCCTGTAATGTGTAACCTACATGATAACTCACCTGATTCTGACTTTAGATGATTTATTTCCTTTAAAATATTATGAAAGTGAAAAACGTGAGCAGAAAAGTGGTTTCATCAAACGTCTCAAACCAGAGTTACAAATCTGCTTCATGCCGTGTCACTAAAGACAACAGCATTTAGATTTTCTGACTTCCTGGAACGCATCAGAAATGATGGATCCCACCATCAGGGTACCCAAAACTGGTGCCCAAACAGAGTAATTATACGTAGACACGAGGGAGGCTAGGTGTGGGTTAAAAAATGTGTGCAATCTCTGTTTGTAGTCTAAGACGTATGAGGTGTCTGCAGGAAAGACTGTCTGTATGGAGAGCAACAGCAGGAGGAACACATCCCTGCTCCCATGGTTGTTAATGTGAGGAGGATTTCTTTCTCTCTATAAACAGATCTCTGCATGAAGAGCAGCTAACAATCTGTTCTACATCAAACATTTACACTGAGACACTAATCTGCTTGATGCTGTGTCACTAAAGACAATCAGCGTTTAGATTTCCTGACTTCCCTGAACGTAGCATCAGAAATGATGGATCCCAGGTGTCAGCAGGAGAAACAGTCTGTATGGGGAGCAACAGCAGGTGTTCTAGAATTCTGACATCATCAAAGACAGAATTACGGAATTCAGTCTTTGATGATGTCATAATTCTGTCTGTGATGTCATAATTCTGTCTTTGATGATGTCATAATTCTGTCTTTGATGATGTCATAATTCTGTCTTTGATGATGTCATAATTCTGTCTTTGATGATGTCATAATTCTGTCTTTGATGATGTCATAATTCTGTCTTTGATGATGTCATAATTCTGTCTTTGATGATGTCAGAATTCTGTCTTTGATGATGTCAGAATTCTGAGAACAAATGGAACATTCCATGAAGAAGGTCAGAGCTAAAGAAACATCAGTGTCTCTAATCCTCTTTCATAGACCTCCATTCAACAAACAAACATTGTAGACGTAGTTTTCTTCTCCTCTTGAGGACAGACCTGACAAAGCTTGACTTTGGACTTTGGACTAATCTGCATCATGATGTTGTTATTTCAGCAAACTGAAGACCCGTTAATTAAAGAACATCACAAGAACATCAGTTTCTGTTTCAGGTTCATACCGCTGAAGGAAGCCAGAGGGAAGACTCTGTGGACCTGTTTACAGTGAAACTGAGACTCAATCCAAGCATTTATTTTGCAGGTATGTGTGAAGGGCTGTTTTTCTTTTCTCTTTTGATCTGATGGGTTCAAAGGACATGGATTATACTTTAACTAAGTCCCTCTGAAGGGTTCATTCACTCTTCTTTCCTTTAGTGACGAAGAGGGCCGGGCCGTGGCAGCAGGATCAAAGATACAGGGTTCAATCTACTCCAGATTTCTCAGGTATGATAATCCCAGTCTGAGCATACACATGTGCAACCTGCAAGCAAGACCGCAATAACCCTGTATCCTCATGCTTACACTGCAGTACCAAGCCCATACAGGTAACCTCATTGTTTTAAAAGGCGCTCGTTGGTTTAATCAAAGTTCATCATGACTAGCTTCTAAAGCCTCTAATGTAAAATGTCATGTGAACAATGAAACATATTAAATGATCTGTGTGTTAGATGCTTTTCAGCTCAGCCGGTGAATATTCAGTCCAAACAAAGGCCGGGGTAATCTCAGTCCAGTGTTTATCTGCAGATACAATAACACAGTAATTACCTCATTCTGCACGAATCAGCAGAGGGAGTTCAGGTTTTGGTTAACCGGGCTCATTAGCAGTCAGCCGGTTGCTCGTTGTTACAAAATGTCCTGTCTATTACTGCAGCCCTGCCTGATGCACATACAGTAACAGTCAATCATCTCAAACTGCAAAACTGAAATATGATTGCATCCTGGGAGAGAGGAGATTCAGATGAACTCCTGCAGGGCGAGGCTCGATAAATACCAAGACACAATTTCATACCTGTGGAGGATATTTTCTGGAAATCCATAGTGAGGAGGAAGAGTTGTTTTTCCACAGGATTAGTTCCCATCTGTTCCAGCTGAGGTGTGTGGCTCTGAAACACAATGGGTTTGCTTTAAATGTGTTGTTCTCAAACTTTATGGTTTCACGTGTTCCTCTGAATCAAAATACAGATTAACGTGTACGGGACTTACTGACTTACTGACTTACTGACTCTGTCTCCAAATCATCCTTCAGGGTGTTCGGGAGTTCCTCTGACTTCAGTCGTCTCATCGTCTTCATAACAACCGTGTGGATCTTTGAGCAGACGGCGACTCCAGGTAATCAGACACACCAAGGGTGGATCACACAATCATTTATAATTTTATTTTTATTAAGTTTCTCTTTTTAAACAACCAAACATACATACATACACATGGGTCCAATAGGATGACAGACCATTCTGTAAATAAAACAAAACATGAGCATGAAACAAAGACAGTGAGAGCGCAGCGGGGACAGAGCAACATATCTCACACCCTGTTTATGCATTTATTATCTACAAGGATCCAAATAAACTTTGTGGGTATGTAGACGCTAAATATATACTTTAAACAATATATTGTCAATACTAAACAACCCAGCATCCTCAGACTATACTTGACACCTAAGGAAATAAAACATAGGTAAGTTAAGGGTGCAACCAAACAAGGCAACCTCCGGTCCAAAAAAACAGGAGTCCAATGCAGAAGCGCCAAAAACTGCAGCCCACCGAGGATCCGCCCGAGGCCGGCCCCGGCAGCACCGGAAAAACCACACACACACCAACTCAAAGGAGACGATCTCCACAGCAGAAACAAACACGTCCACAGCCTGGGGGGTAGAACCCCTTTCCAACGCGGCAATTTCGAGGATACCGAGACCACGAGTCCTCCAATGAGAGGCACAGCCGACCCGACCGACAGGCGGGAACACAGCAGCTGCTGGCGAGGGGCACACAATCATGAAGGAGGGAAAATATGAAGGTAAATATGTTGCAAAATGTCTGATTCCTGATTGAATAACCCCTCACCCCACCTCTCACCCCCCTACCACCGCCCCCGCCCCCCATCATCACAAGAAGTGTTGTAGAAGTCAAGCGTGCAGATTCGCCACTTTGAAATTCGTGAAGTTACAGGGGCCGATTCGAGAGGTTGTAATCTCTGAGTTGTGGTTGTAAAAATCAATCTACATGTGTGTGAATATTTTTTGTGTGACTTCACATTCAGAACACTGTTGTATGAATATTTTTATACACGTGAACATTTTCAAAATACAAGTTCACATTTTTTCCTCAAGCTCCCATGTAGTTATTTTTTTTCCTGTAACTTAAAGTTCAGCTCACGTGTGTGTGAATTTTTTTATTTTAAAGTTATATTTTTGGGCCTTTTTGCCTTTATTTTACAGGACAGCTGAAGAGAGACAGGAAATATGGGGAGTAGAGAGCGGGGGAAGACATGCAGGACATGGTCGACCGGCCGGGAATTGAACCGGCGACCCCTGCGATGAGGACTGTAGCCTTTGTACATGGGGCGCTTAGACCGCTAGGCCACCAGCGCCCTGTGTGGATTTTTTTTACAATTGAAAAATGAACAAGTTCAGTTTTTGATCCATGAGTTCTCAAATTGTATTCTCACATCATGTCTACAAGCTCGTGCATTTTGCAACATATTTACCTTCATATAAAAACACAAAGTGCAGCAACAAAGAATCATAACGCTGGATCTGATCTGTAAACTCAAAGCAGACCGGTCTGAGGTTACTCTCTTTAATCAGGTGTGTGAGGAACAAACGTCCTCCAAATAAAAGCCGGATGAAAGGAAAGTTTGGGCCTCCTCTGGTAGGAACTCTGATTGTCCTTCAGACTGATTCCAGCAGAAACACCACATTCAAAAAGCTCTTCATTAGTTTCTGAAAGTTTCAGCGTGAGGCCGTGACTCCTGAAAACACGGCGTCACCCTCTCCCTTTAATTATCTTTACAATGACAACTCTCACAGACTCTCACTGCGCTCTTTGAAGGAGGGGAGAGGGCGAGTGTGGAGGCAGGGACAGGTTTAAGACAATGCATAGAGAGAGAGAGAGAGAGAGGGAGGGGGGAGAGAGAGAGGGAGGGAGGGAGGGAGGTATTAAGCAGAGGAGGGTCGGGGGGTGGAAGTGATTAGAGGCAGGATCCTGTCTGACGGAGATGTGACGGAGAACAAAGGAAGGAGCAGAGCTGAAACCACGTCAGCTCTCAGCCTCTGATAAGGACGAGCACAGGTGGGACCGGGGAGGAGGAGGAGGAAGGGAGGAAGGGAGGAAGGGGTCCTGATATGGAGAAGCTGGCTCATGCTGTCTAACATCTTCACACACACACACACACACACATTCCTGCCTATACACACCTGTGAGAACCAAACACCTGCTGTCTGTCAGGGTGACAGCGAGGATACGTCGGTCATGCTGACATCTGAACACGCAAACTGACACTCAGGATGTTGAAGCGTCAGAGACGCATTCAGAAGACACGGGAGTGAAGGTGAGAGCAGGTAGTTATGGGAAATAGAATCCAGACAGGATGAGACAAGACCCCTCCAAATGGGGTAGCTAACAGTTTTACCTCACCTTACGTTCTATAGGTGAATTTGGTGAAGATGGGAAAAAACAATGACTGTGAATGGTTTCTGGAAAAGTTTGAAAAAAAAAAAAAAATTGACAATTTTTTTTTTGAAAAATAGAAAGTTGACAAAATAAAAATTTTGAAAATAAAAATTTTGAAAATAAAAATTTTGAAAATAAAAATTTTGAAAATAAAAATTTTGAAAATAAAAATTTTGAAAATAAAAATTTTGAAAATAAAAATTGAAAAAATAAAAATTGAAAAAATAAAAATTGAAAAAAAAATTGACAATATTTTTTTTTGAAAATGTTTTTTTTTTAAATAATTAAAAAAATAAATTGACAAAAAAAAATTTGGAAAAACAGATTTTTGAAAAAAAGATTTTTCAAAAACAGATTTTTGAAAAACAGATTTTTGAAAAACAGATTTTTTAAAAAAAAGTTGACCCGGAGCCTGCCGAAATATGTATTTTCCTCAAATTTGAAATTGTGCTCCAAAAGCAGAAAAACATGAAAAAAGTGAAAATGTTGTGCCTGCGGTTAAAAACATGTAAAAAGCAATGAATGAATCAACACGTGAGAGGAGATAAGTGCGAGTAGCAAAGACGTTTCAACACGGCTTTAAAATCCTTTTGAACTCAAAAAGCCGTGATCGCAGAGATCGGCCGGTGTTTTGGTCCACCCCCCGAAAGTACATGGGACCTTTGAAAAGTACTACCCCCCTAGCAGGGGCTTTTTAGGGGGGAGATTATCTACCCCTGAACTAAATTTAGACCCTGGGTCGAGAAGCTACATGTGCCGGAGTTCTTTTCTGTAGATTGACGTGTGATCAGTTTGATTCTGGTGTTGCGCGTGTTAGTGAAAGTTAATAACCGTTGTCAAGGGGTTTGGAAAGAGTTAAAAAAATAGACGGAGCATCTCACTCCTTCTATTCGCCATATTGAGATTCTTCCTGCCGCAGTGAGCCGGATAAACACATCCCATAATGTTTGCTGTACTTGGTAAATGCCTAGAAACCAGCAGCATGCTCCATGGAGGGACTTTCATGTGTCAGCTCTGCTCTCCGTCTGTCAGCGAGGCAGACTCCTTCAACAGATCCGTTTCAATCAAAGAATCAGAGTCTCTAAATGACGAGCAGAAGCGTTCTCACTGATTATTCCTGGTTAAATCTGCCTCCTGAACCGTCTTCCATTATTTCCTTTGTTGTCGCGTCTGTGAGACGACGGCGGGGCCTGTCAATCAAAGCGTGAAATCTTCTGCTCTTTAAAGTGTCTGTGTTTCTACGGGTTGTGATAATGGCAGCCTAATCCATCTGCCATTTCAAATCCAGGCAAATTGTCTCCATTTTGAGTCGGCTGTAAACAAAACTGTTAAGTGTAATATCCTCACAG